>NW_015542555.1:1377891-1424412 GCF_001515605.1 Sinocyclocheilus anshuiensis
GGATCTTTATCATTATAGGGTGGTTGTGTACACACACTGCCAACACACATTTCAGTTCAAACAACTTGTAAAAGTGCGTGTCGTATCCGATGACCCCTTTAAAAATCAATATTTATTGTAGTTAAATGTGTTCATTATAACTACACAGACGAAACAAGCTAAGAACATTTATGAATTAGTTTATTGCTTTTTATGTATAAAAATCAAGACTTCATATTTTAGTAGCATAAAAAAAGTTATTCAATCTGGAAATTATATTGATTATATACAGAAAGTGAGCAAAGAACACTGTAATGCCTGTAACAGATTTAGTTACCCAAAGGCATTTTTTCCACCTTTACCTTGAATCTGGGGGGCATTTTTGCCTTAAGCCCCAATTAATTTTCAAACTTGGTGTTTGGTTTGTTAGGTGTAACTATGCAATTTGAACAGAGACATGTGGGGTCAAGATGGTGAACCATGAGAGCTTGAAAACTGCTGTAAACTTACTGAGGATGTTGAGGACTGAGTCTTTACGGAACATCACCAGGTTACCCGTCATCACGTGACACAGCAGCTCCTGAAGCTGTGAGGTTAAAACAAGAGTAAGAGGTTAAAAGAGATTTGAAGAAAAAATTATCTAACTGTAATCAGTGTTAAAGGGAAGTTCAGCCAAAAATAGGATGTTTTTCATCACTCACCCTCATGTCACATCCTACTTGCTAGCCTAAATTAAATCTGATCACCTTTACAAACAAAATCATTTGTCTTTATGAACTTTCTGAAGCATCTGAAGTTTTGGTTTTCTATGAAGGGACAGAAATCTTTCAAAAGTTTCATTAAAAATTCCTCATTTGTCTTTCAAAGGCGAATCAAAGTCGTATGGGATTGGAATGACACGAAGGTGAGTACATGTTTGGGACAACTTTCCATTTAAATGTGTATATTTGAAACCTGTGCCGAATCAATGACAGCCACGATCATGTTGAGGAGCTCTCCACTACGCAAGGTCTCATCTGGGAACTGTACAGCACAGACACAGAAAAAGTCAAACAAGGCTGTGAAAGCCTCTGTTGCAGGCACATGGTGTTGGAGTGTGAGAGGTTACCTCTGAATAGATGGAGGGGGTTAGGTAGCATAGGAGCCTCACATCATCCTCCTGACAGGCCTTCATGTCCATCATCAAGCAGGTGTGCAGGTCTCCCAGAGCCGTGGCCTGAGCAAACGACTCGTACAGGCTCATCTTCCCCGCTGCTGCTTTGCTGCAAAGACGCACAAAACGGTCTACTATGAAAACACTGAGCGCTCAGAGTAGTGCTGCATGAGTAATCGAAAGAAAAAAGGGACTTATGGCTTAGTGTGATATCAAATTGCACAGGGTGGGATTTCATTAAATATATGCTCTGTATTTAAGGTTTTCACAGGTCTACTTGGATGTGAAAACCCGAGGTTCGTCCCTAAAGGCTTTGGGTCCAAAATGTCGAAGAGTGCCCCGGACACGGGTTGGGTTCAGTATTAGTGGCCTCAGGTAATTTAAAATAATTGTGCTTTTTCCAAATGGACCCAATAATCTCGTACACAGAAATCCATCTTATAGATATGAGATCCATCAGGAAAAGCCACTCGCTTCATTACACTGTGTGTTGATGCAGGGCTTTTCTTTTTATGTGCTGAAGACCTTTGCTGGAGATGAGGTGAATAGCGATGCAGACAAGACTAGTGATTCAATGATTTATTGGGCTATTAATTTCATTTTTATTGAGCTATCACGTTTATTTTTCCAATCCACAGGTCACAACTGAAAGACAAACTCACAAATAACTCCAGCAGGCAGGCAATAATATAAAGTAATAATAAATATGTAAATAAATAAATAAATGAAAGTAATAGAGAAGTGACCAAATCAGTCAGCAGGACTGTCTGGTACAGATTTTAGGACCTGAGAAGACCTCTACTCTGTGCCTGCATGTCATTCCACTCTTGCGCCACACATTATGTTCTCACTCAGTGAAAAATACATCGCGGAGCAAAGAGGAAACTGACAATGCGCCGACAGACAAGACAGAGCAGGTTACTTCTGCTATGAAACAAAGTCTCAGCTTTCAAATTTTGTCATTTTTTTAAGAAATTCAAACAATAAATACCGTTTTGGGGCTCTTTAATGTGTCGTGCAGTGCCTCAGTTCAAGCGGCACGTGAAGCGATCATCTCCATGGCCAAAAAGCCCTCGATGGGGTCAGTCTAGTGCTCAACTACGGCCCGACACTGGCAGACTATCAGCTTGGTGTGTCATGGCCTTAAAATAGAAACCGCCCGATTGGCGATATATCTTGTTGCTCATCACTTGGATGATATTATTTGGACTGTTTGCCCCTACCTAGCTTTGAGGTAGTAGAGCAGATGATAACCGATTTTCGGCTGTTTCTGGTAGAGCTCGGCGAGCAGGTCCAGCAGGACAGAGAAGCCGCTGTTGTCCTCCTGCATCTGACACAAGTTCCTGAAGATCAGACACACCGGCTTACACACAGACTCCTCCAGTGACCTGCAAACACACAGCATCCCATTAGCCTCTTCATTAAGAAAAATGAACAATAGTGACAGGAACATATGGAGGGCAATCTGGACACAACGCAGGCTGGAACCAAAGACATATCTAACGCTAACCACTAAATAATGTGCAAACCGACCCGACAGGAAGTCGAGAAAGAGAGGGAAACATACTCTTCTGTGATCTCCTCAGGCAACACATCTCCTCTGAAGTGACTCTTAAACAGTTCAGCCAGACAGGAAGCTAGAGTGGACATCTGCTCAGAGTCAAAATCCTCCTGAAAGAGGACAAATAAAAAAAAAAAAACTGTGTATCATCAGCCGTATTTAAAGCTCCGATCGAAAGTTTCACCCTGAGCAAAGCTCACCTCTAAAATAAGATCCACAATTTCCTGCATGACCTCACAATGCGTTTCTGTGTCACTGAGAGAGAAAGAACCGCACAAATTGAGACTCATGCAATTGAGATCTTATTATAACTGTAATACATGTTATTAATCATGTGTCTCACCTCCCTTTCTGCAGCTGCAGAACCCTCTCTTTAAGTGCCTCGTCCAATTGGTCCACAAAAGGTGTGATGTCAGCAGGCTCGTCGATGTAGGTTTCCTTAAGCTGATGAAACCTGAACTCTCGTTTTTTACCTTGGGATAAACAAGGGTTCATATCATGATGCACTGATGAACAGAAGTGGGTCATGGGCATCATTTTGAGCCAGAGCCACTGATCTAGATTCTGTCATGATTGAATACTAAAGAAGAGAACATGCGCTCCACTCCAATGCTGTGAAGCCGAGCCGTAATTGGTTGATCTGAAGTTCTGAGCTAAAGTGTATCTGCCATTACGGCAAGCATCTTACCCTTGTTGTTCAATTCTTCCTCATCGTCACTGAAGGTAGCATCTGTGTTGTCATAGGAACCATCCTCCTTATCAAGCACATGATTGTCCATTTCCAAGGGAACAGATTCCTCCATTTTTACTACAAAAAGTACAGGAAGAAAATGTCAACATAAAACATGCCATAACTCAAGCAGAATTTCATTCCACTGACTTTTGAGATTGTAACTTGTAAGGTTATAATCCTTGCTGGATCTTAATTTTAATATTTTGATTTCAAACTACACTAGTGGATCTCAACCAGGTGTCCTTCTTAATTTTAATTTAGGAACCAGAATTTCTTTCAGTCTTAAAAAACAAAACAAAAACAGGATATGGAATTTTATAAGTACGATTTCTCAACCTGGAAAAGTTACAGAAAGTAATAAAATATTAATGTCAATGACATTTTTATAATGAATATAAATATTACTAGTAATGTCAAGCTCTAAAATATTTTATTGCTTAAAAATTGCTGTTACAGTATTAAAAAAAATGTCTCCGTAATCACAAATGACTAGATAAGTTGTAAATTCATTGGTAATATGAAAGTGTAAACTCCAAAAGACCAAATTCTGGAACTAGAGAAATTAATAATTTGAATTCTTTTATTTCATTGTATCAATTAAATATTAATATAATATTAATAGATGAATAGATACATAATGAATAATATTTAATTATTTTAGCTTCACTTAGTTTAATTTTACATTTTCTGTAAAACAGTTTGAAACAGAGCAGCTTTGTCATTACAGCAAAGCACCAGAAATATCTCTGAGGGCCTTCAAATATAGTCCTTGACAAACAGTCAGAAATGTTGAGGACCACTATACACACACTTCATATTTCTGCTAAAGCATTTATTTCACTGATGAGATGGGAAAGTAGATAACTGAGTAGTAAGACTTAAATTTGCACGTTATAGCATTACATTCACTGTCATTTATCCTGAGCTACACAAAAAACGCTCACAAATCCCTCTTCCTAGCAAAAGAGGTCTATCAAGATTAATATGCCAGTTTAGCACATACCAAATCATACTATGTTGTTTGTATAATATTTCTGGTGGACTAAATAGTTTAGGAGCTTTTGTTTTTGACATGACTGGCAATGAATCAGTGGTGTGGAGCTCTGACCTTCAGTGGGCGGCGAGGGGGAATTGCAGAACTCTGGGAAGCGTTCTCGCAGCATAGAGCGCAGCTCACGGTCCAGTTTAGGGTTGTCAAACAGAGGTGCTAGGTGACTGAAAGAGCGAGAGCAATAGTAGGGATCATTATATTGAAAGCATCTCTAAACCAGCAGAGACACATTGGTGGCATTCTTGATGAAGTATCTGTATGAGGCGAGCACATGCTAATGACTGTGTGTGTGTGTGTGTGTTAGGGTTGTGACGGTGAGGAAATTTTCCCACCGGTTATTCGACGTGTGATAATACCGGTATCACCGCGGGGGCGGGGCGTTCCCTCT
The DNA here is from genome assembly GCF_001515605.1 of Sinocyclocheilus anshuiensis. Classification (NCBI taxonomy): domain Eukaryota; kingdom Metazoa; phylum Chordata; class Actinopteri; order Cypriniformes; family Cyprinidae; genus Sinocyclocheilus; species Sinocyclocheilus anshuiensis. The sequence continues at coordinate 1,382,757 of NW_015542555.1, forward strand.
TTTCCTCCAGCACTGTCTATCGCGGCAAGCCTAGTGTGTGTATGATAAACTCACGCCAGAACTCTCTTCTCCATGATGAAGTTTAGAGCGCTGAAGACACCCTGCCGCACTTGACCCTCAAGAGGAGGGAAAAAGTTTGGGATGATCTGAAGTGGAATAAAATAGCAGGTTAGCCCAAGATCTGAAAGGCTGGAATTCACAACACACAGAACTTCCTCTGTAAATTCCTCTTATCATTTTCCCCCACACACATGGTTTTGGCTGCATCAGCAAAAAAGGTAACACTTTAGTATAGGAACCAATTCTCACTATTAACTAGTTGCTTATTAGCATGCCTATTATTAACATATTGGCTGTTTATTAGTACTTATAAAGCAGGAGTAAGCATACATATTCTGCATGACCATATTCTACATCCCTAATCCTACCCAATATTAATAATACCTATTAATAAGCAGCAAATTAGTAGTTCAATGAGGCAAAAGTCGTAGTTAATGGTTTGTAAATGGCAAGAATTGGAACTGAAAATAAAGTGACAAAAAAAAAAACCAGTAACACTTTACAATAAGCTTCCATTTGTTCGCACTGATTAACCACGCATTGATTTAGTTAAAACAAAGTAATACAAACCGTTGTATTTTTATTGAAAACAAAATTATTTTTTAAGTCAACAAGACTATTGATGATCTTTTAATATGTCTTTGTCAATAAGATTTGACAATTACTTCTAAAGCATGTATCAATCTTAGTTAATGACTTTGTGTTAATTTCAAAATACCTAAAGTTGCATTAATGTTATAATAATGTTATGGACTTGAGCTAACATGACCTAACAACAGTTGTATTTTTATTAATTAATGTTAACAAAGATTAAGAAAATACTGTAACGAATGTAATGTTCATTGTTAGTTAATGTTAGATAATGCAAAGTGCAAAGATCTTATTGTAAAGTGTTACTGTTATTTCAAATGGAAAGTCATGATACTTTGAAAAAAAAAATTATTTAGAATAATATGTATAGATGAATTTTGCACCATAATACACGTAATTGGGTGCATTTTGATTTGATGTTTTAAATTGTGTAAATTCTATTTTTGTGGCCATTACTCACACTACTGTGTATGACATTAACAAGCTCTTAGATACAATAAGAACTGAGAAAGAGTTTCTCACCCGACACATGAAGTCCAGTAGTGTGGCTGTTATAGCAGGATGTGGTTTCATGGAGTGATGCATCACCAAAATAGCTGGCTCTGAAAAAACAAGAGTCCGAAAGAGAGAAACAGAAAGAGAGAGATATCAAAGGAAGATAAAAGCAGAGCATCAGTGACTGGGTGAAGGCAAAGCATGTGGTTTGTACATGTCTGTTTGCAAAGTCAAATCTAAATGGCACAATAATGGCTTCCTGCCTCTCTTACCGATGTTCATGATGCTGTCTTTCTCGGGGTTGAAGAACAGCCAGTCGTAGAACAAGGCCAGTTTGGCATTAGATGCAGCAACATTAGACTGCAGAGAGAGAGACAGATTGATATGGAATCCAAAACGACATCTAGACAAATTGTACAAGTCGAAGGTTTTTAGTATTTACTTACCGTGCAGGTAGTCAGGAGCCATCCAATGATCGCCCAGCGCGGCAGAATGTCAGAACTCAGCACTTCATTGGATGGATGTACCACACCGCATATGTAACGAATGAGGTCACAGCGCAGCGATTGGCTTTCAGCTGTGGACAGATACTGCCGCTGAAACCAGTCCTGATAGCGCTTCTGCTGGCCGAACCGAACCTGCAGACAGGAAGAGCAAGAGTGTTTGCCTTTCAAGTCATAAACGTATTGTGGTTTCAGTGTCAGGTGTCAGTGTTTGAGTGTATTTACCCGTGAGGTCATGAACAGCAGCTTGGTCTCCATGTCAGGGGTGAGTCGACAGGCCAGAAACTTGCGTGAGGTTCTGGAGGTGAGGAGCTGCAATATACCTGCAGCAGGACGGGACAAGACAGACCAATTTAATAACACACACAAATTTGACTGTGCATACTATTTATGTGCATTACTGTAGAGATTCCCTCCCACACACCAGTGAACTGTGGGCTAAGGGTCTGAGGATTGTGCAGCAGGTCTCTCCACAGCAACTCCAACTCAGGAATACGAGCCACATTCTGTAAGAGTCTGACCAGATCCCTCCCCATGATAAAACACTCCATGAACTGTTCAAACACAGACACAGCAATTTAAAAACATGAAACTCCACTGAATGGCAAGAAAAGATGAAACAGTAACAACAGCAATAACATCTGTAATGTGTAATGTGCAATGTGCACGTGAAATAAAATACTCACTGAGAAATCTACATCCCTAATCCTACCCAATATTAATAATACCTATTAATAAGCAGCAAATTAGTAGTTCAATGAGGCAAAAGTCGTAGTTAATGGTTTGTAAATGGCAAGAATTGGAACTGAAAATAAAGTGACAAAAAAAAAAACCAGTAACACTTTACAATAAGCTTCCATTTGTTCGCACTGATTAACCACGCATTGATTTAGTTAAAACAAAGTAATACAAACCGTTGTATTTTTATTGAAAACAAAATTATTTTTTAAGTCAACAAGACTATTGATGATCTTTTAATATGTCTTTGTCAATAAGATTTGACAATTACTTCTAAAGCATGTATCAATCTTAGTTAATGACTTTGTGTTAATTTCAAAATACCTAAAGTTGCATTAATGTTATAATAATGTTATGGACTTGAGCTAACATGACCTAACAACAGTTGTATTTTTATTAATTAATGTTAACAAAGATTAAGAAAATACTGTAACGAATGTAATGTTCATTGTTAGTTAATGTTAGATAATGCAAAGTGCAAAGATCTTATTGTAAAGTGTTACTGTTATTTCAAATGGAAAGTCATGATACTTTGAAAAAAAAAAATTATTTAGAATAATATGTATAGATGAATTTTGCACCATAATACACGTAATTGGGTGCATTTTGATTTGATGTTTTAAATTGTGTAAATTCTATTTTTGTGGCCATTACTCACACTACTGTGTATGACATTAACAAGCTCTTAGATACAATAAGAACTGAGAAAGAGTTTCTCACCCGACACATGAAGTCCAGTAGTGTGGCTGTTATAGCAGGATGTGGTTTCATGGAGTGATGCATCACCAAAATAGCTGGCTCTGAAAAAACAAGAGTCCGAAAGAGAGAAACAGAAAGAGAGAGATATCAAAGGAAGATAAAAGCAGAGCATCAGTGACTGGGTGAAGGCAAAGCATGTGGTTTGTACATGTCTGTTTGCAAAGTCAAATCTAAATGGCACAATAATGGCTTCCTGCCTCTCTTACCGATGTTCATGATGCTGTCTTTCTCGGGGTTGAAGAACAGCCAGTCGTAGAACAAGGCCAGTTTGGCATTAGATGCAGCAACATTAGACTGCAGAGAGAGAGACAGATTGATATGGAATCCAAAACGACATCTAGACAAATTGTACAAGTCGAAGGTTTTTAGTATTTACTTACCGTGCAGGTAGTCAGGAGCCATCCAATGATCGCCCAGCGCGGCAGAATGTCAGAACTCAGCACTTCATTGGATGGATGTACCACACCGCATATGTAACGAATGAGGTCACAGCGCAGCGATTGGCTGTCAGCGGTGGACAGATACTGCCGCTGAAACCAGTCCTGATAGCGCTTCTGCTGGCCGAACCGAACCTGCAGACAGGAAGAGCAAGAGTGTTTGCCTTTCAAGTCATAAACGTATTGTGGTTTCAGTGTCAGGTGTCAGTGTTTGAGTGTATTTACCCGTGAGGTCATGAACAGCAGCTTGGTCTCCATGTCAGGGGTGAGTCGACAGGCCAGAAACTTGCGTGAGGTTCTGGAGGTGAGGAGCTGCAATATACCTGCAGCAGGACGGGACAAGACAGACCAATTTAATAACACACACAAATTTGACTGTGCATACTATTTATGTGCATTACTGTAGAGATTCCCTCCCACACACCAGTGAACTGTGGGCTAAGGGTCTGAGGATTGTGCAGCAGGTCTCTCCACAGCAACTCCAACTCAGGAATACGAGCCACATTCTGTAAGAGTCTGACCAGATCCCTCCCCATGATAAAACACTCCATGAACTGTTCAAACACAGACACAGCAATTTAAAAACATGAAACTCCACTGAATGGCAAGAAAAGATGAAACAGTAACAACAGCAATAACATCTGTAATGTGTAATCAAATACTGAGAAAAACAGTTTTATGCATTAGAATTTGAGTGGATGGAAACAGGGTATTTCAAATAAATACTGTTCTTTTGAACTTTCTATTAGTCAAAGAATCTAGTAAAAATGTATCATGATTTCCACAAAAATATTAAGCAGTTTTTTTTATTTTTATGTTGATAATAATTAGAAACATTTCTTGAGCTGCAAGTCAGCATATTACAATGATTGCTGAAGGATCATGTGACACTGACGACTGGAGTAATGATGCTAAAAATTCAGCTTTGCATCACGGGAATAAAGTATATGTGACCCTGGACCACAAAACCAGTCATAAGGGTCAATTAAATAAGCTTTCCATTGATGTATGGTTTGTTAGGATAGGACAATATTTGGTCAAGATACAACTATTTGAAAATCTGGAATCTGAGGGTGCAAAAAAAATCAAAATATTGAGAAAATCGCTTTTAAATTTGTCCAAATAAAGTTCTTAGCAATGCATATTACTAATCAAAAATTAAGTTTTGATATATTTACAGTAGGAAATTTACAAAATATCTTTATGGAACATGATCTTTACTTAATATCCTAATGAGTTTTGGCATAAAAGAAAAATCAATCATTTTGACCCATACAATGTATTTTTGGCTATTGCTACAAATATACCCCAGCGACTTAAGACTGGTTTTGTGGTCAAGGGTCACATATTTTAAAATATATTCAAATAGAAAGCAGTTATTTTAAATGGTAATAATATTTCACAAAATTGCTGTTAATGTATTTTTGAAAAAATAAATACAGCCTCGTTGGGCATTAAAAAAATCTTACTGACCCTAAACTTTTGAACAGCAGTGTTTATTATAGATATAAATATTTAATTTGTTTACCTACATGCCATATGACCATTATTTGATTATCAAAATCACTGTTAGTTGAAGCTCCAGTGCACTAAAAGACCAGGAACATTCACATAAGGTACGTATAGTCAATTTCGATTTCATGGTGTCTATAAATCTGTTGAATAATTGCTGGCAGCCTAATTTAATCACAGCTGGTTCAAGCCCAAGTCACAAGTTAAATCCCAAGTGCTCTCTTGGGAAGTGCTGACCCAGATACAGACATCACAATCCTGCTTTAGTGCCCTTGAGCAAGACATTTCACCTCTGCCGGCTCCAGCGCCCTTGAAATGAGTCCATGGTGGGTCGCTCTGAATAAAAAGTATTTATCTTTCTTTTCATTCCTTGCCTTTTTTTTGTGCTTTTTATGCAGATAATGGTATTAAGAAAAGTTGTGATCCAGATTTAAAAGTTTTGCATCATGTGTGTAAGAGCATGTGAGATAACCACATCCCATCTACACAATTTAAAAAAAATCAACTCCACGAGGCACATCCTGCGATGCAAATTTTGGCAAGTTTTTAAGCCTGTAAAGCAAAAACAATTTAAGAAACTGTGCATTTAGACATGTATGAAGAACTTTTAGACAAAAGAAAAGTCTGCATGTGTTTTGTATCATAAATAGTACATCAGGCTTTTATGGCTCATACAGTACGACAGTGAAATGGAGAAATAAAAACACCTCATGCAATTTGGTGCTGTTGCTGATATTTATATGGCCAAAAGTAAGATGAAATTCTGATAGCTTTTAATGTAAATCAATGAGATCTTAATAACAGTATAACAGACTGACATAAAATCCTATTAGTTGTCACTCTATATCCCCCAATAATATGTCTTAGCTCTGTAGTTTTTATTGTGGGGGGTCAAAACATATTAAGGCAATGCAATACAATGATGATTGAGAGATGAACAAATTAACATTGTATGGATAATCAAGTAAATTTAAGTTGCTTCAGTCCAGTAAATGTTCATCTTGAAACAGATTATATAATAGAAATATAGTAGTGTTTCTTACATTTACTTCATATAAATTACTAAAGATTTCACAGCAAAAAGATGTGAAGTTTCAACTATCATTCAGACGACAGAAGGCATGCAGTAGATTGTGTACAACAGGTTTTTCAGAAGTTTTGATCATGTTGCAAGTTGCATATCAAATATGATACAGTAGGCGTTATAGGCTTAAATGATTAACACAGACAGACACAAGCACAAATTCCCCCAAAATACTTTAGCCTTGCACTTCATGTAACTAAAAAATGCACAAAAAAAAGAAACACTGTGTCCAGAACTGAACACTTTCCAGTACTCACCCTCTCTCTGAGCAGACCGATGCAGAAGTCCACCTCTTTCTGTCTGAAAGGCAGCAGGTTTGGCGTCCCATGGTCCACTATGAGCCTCAGGTACGTGTACACAGACATGGCCACCAACATCCCGCTTTTCAGCACCCACTCTCTGTCCATCACACAAACACATTCACGAAGCTGGCCTATTTGCATGGACGTAGTTATCACCCACAGTGCAACAGTCACATTGCATGCTGTTCGACTCAAAACTTCTCACCTCTGCTCCACTAAGATCTCCAACACGTTCTCAGCCAACCACAGGTTCTTGCTGGAGATGTCTCCCCCTGCAGATTGACGCAAGTTAGACACATGATACACTGTCAATGTAGCATGATTTGCATCGGTGTGTGAACGCACCAGCGATCTGTTTCATGAGCGTCATGAGAACCCCATCTGCTCCAATGACTCCGCTCTTCACCAGCTCTCTGACCAACCACACCAGCTGCCCACACACACATAAGACGAGACGTCACCAGTGTGTTACTGTTAAATTCAGTGTTGTTAAATGACATCAGACTGGAGCCCACCTGTGTACGGCACACGTCCTGAAGCTTGAGGAACTTCTCCATAAGGATCTGGTTGATTTTGATGAGCACCACATTCATACCGTCCCGATTCACCAACGTCAGGTCTCTGTAGCACTGCAGGACACACTACAATGTTAATGGTGGGATTCTGGGAGAACAGTGCAAGTAGAAGAGCTTTCTGTGGTATGCATGTATGTATGTGAATAAGATCTCATGTACGAAGCATCAACATACCCTCTGTGCTTGTGGGGGCTCTGTGAGCAGAAGCATGAAAAGACCCAGACACACCTCCTCATGCTGCGGTGGACCCTTACACACCTGAACACACACACATTCCCATTAAACATCATCATCAAATTGTTTTTGAATTTTATTTTAGACCTTTTAGCCACTTTTATCGATCTCAAATTTCAAGCCAGTCATGAATGAAATGTTAAAGAGGAGACAGGGGAGTTGGATCAGGACATTACAAGTTGCAAGCCAGATTTGATCCGATGTACCTCACCTATGCACCACAATTCAACATGCATTAACCAGCAGCCAGAAGGCCTTGGCTAAATGTCATGCTGTTCTTCTGTCTGATAAAAAAATGTTTCTTGAGCAGCAAATCAGCATGATTTCTGAAGGATCATGTGACACTGAAGACTGGAGTAATGATGCTGAAAATTCAGCTTTGATCACAAAAATAAATTACATTTAAAAATGTATTCAAATAGAAAAAGAGTTATTTTAAACTGTAAAAATATTTTACAATATTGCTGTTTTTACGAAATTTTTGATCAAACAAATACAGCCTTGGTGAGCATAGAGACTTTATGCTCTAGTATCTGTTTTATAAAATAATTTTGACTGTCACAGCTAAAGTAGTTGAAGAGAATTTCCAGTATGTGCCAAAACAAAACCTTTCTGCCACAACTATATTCCCAATACAGCGAAGCATACAGTATTACTGCTTACATTTCCTAAAGTATAAAAGGATGGACCTCCACATTATGAATAGCAAAGAAGTGCCCAATTTCTGTTTCACATGAATTACATGTGTAGGATAACAGGGTTCCCGCACTTTTCGACCAGTGAATTTTTATTCATTTACAGCTGATTGATAACTGGCAGAAAAAAAATCTGATTTTAAAATACATTTAAAAATCACAGCAATGTCTATGCCAAGTAATAGATTTAAATTATCATATTTAGCATACAAACTTCCACAATAAGAGTCAACAGATATCTTAAAGTTTTGTGGACATGGTGTTGTCTACACAAGCACTCAAAAATAACAATATAGGTGATTAAACATTTTCAAACAGAGCTAATCTAGAAAAAAGTTAATTCTACATTAAAGTCTTTTTAGCATTTAACTAATTTACACTACTTTTCCAGGCCTGAAAAATCACAACTTTAAAATTCCATTCTATGTTTTAAAGTTCCGTTCTATGCCCAGGTTTTCATGATTTGTGAATTCTGATGTGTTATCATAAGTAAGTGTAACTGATAAACACTCACATGAGCAGTGAGAGCATCATTGGCTTCCCGCTCCGACAGTACATTGGTTATAGATGTGGTGATGCTCACACACCTCTCCAGGCGCTGAAACACACACACACACACACACACACACACACACACACACACACACACACACACACACACACACTAACCGGTGAGTACAGAGCAATATGAATGCATGCATGAATGCCATGCCAAAAACACCAAACAACAAAATAACTCTACAGATCCCAACAATAGTTCATGCATAGTCTAATCTCAATTAAAGGCATGACTGCATCAATTTGTAATACCTTCCCCAGCAGATGGAGAGTCACTGACACCATCAGCTGTCATTAGTACATGTATGACATGATAACATCATTGTATGTTCAGCACACATCATGTTTACACCGCTGCCTCAACTCCTTCATTTATATTTGAATCAACAAAGAAGATAATAAAAGACTACAAAAGCCATCCCTGCAACTACCAGCCCTGTTCTACAAGTCTGATAGTGTCAGCTTCTCCATTCTGCTCGTCCTTTTGTTATTGTACTTAGTTTCCCCCATGTTTTCTTCGCAAATGTGTGCTGTGAAGAACGCGCTGACACGTATGTTGACGGCCGATGGGAATGCGTCGATCCCTACCTCCTCCAGCTCATCTTTGGCGTCCAGGCTGGTGGACAACAGAAGGCGACCCTGCGCTTTACCCTTAGCCGGCGAGGGCTCCATCTCCTCCCGCCTCGCTGCGCCCACACACACGGGACCTGACGGGGGTTTAAGGCGCTGTTTGAAACCCTTCCCTCACTGTTTCCGTGGGTCTGTGGTGATTATGAACTATTTAAACCCTCTCTCCGCCCAGTCCTAGGCGCCTACAGTGTGTTTACGACTCTTAAATCGCCACCTTTGCGCGACCACTCCACTGTTTCCACAGTGTCCGACTGTAACAATTCAACTTCCGCAGGGCATGGTGGCTTAGCGGAAGTGTTCCGAACGCGGAGTGAAGGCGGAGCGGAGAGACTAATTTATACCAATCGCGTACATTTTGATTGACGTGGCAGTTGACCAATCACGGTGATGGCACTGTCAGCGAGACCAGTCAGACAAAAAGAAGCCCGTGCAACTTGACAAGAACGCTGCTTCTGTGTAAACATGTGGGTAACTCAGACAGACAGTAAACTATAGGGTTGGAGCGAAGCTAATGAAACCTGCATAAATGCGTACTGACTTTTAAATGTGGAAACAGCAGACATTGTATCGTATTGAGGCTCTCCTTTTAACAAGAACAAGCAATATTATTCGAAGATTTTTTAAATATATATATATTACTATTATAATTAACGTAATAACAAAAACAACAACAATAATCGTTATTTTATAATTATTACTTTATAATTAATTATAATTAATAATAATAGCCTACATTCATTGTAATTAAGTTTTGTTTTGCAATTATAAAATTGTAATCGAAAATTATGATTATTATATTAAAATACAATCAAATCCATATATCACTGCTTACTAAAAAGCTAATTTCGGGCACTTCTATTTTTCATAAATATATACTATATGCTGCTATATGATTTTATGTAATTAAATATTGCTAAAAGCCATTATATAAGCTATAAAATGTAAGCATATAATACATTTTAATTACAGATACGTTGTGGAAGATTACTTTATTAGTATTAGATATTATTTGATATATATAAAGCATGTTTAACGCAGCACTATGTCACTTTTTCCGTGTTCAAAATTTGCAAAATGTATATAATGAGCGAGTACATCATGAATTCATCTTCCAAACCGCGTTTTTGTCTTATTCCGAATCACTACGGTACACTTATAATAAGTGCTTATATTTGGACTATTGTAGCCTTGTCGGGTCGTCACCGCTGCGGAGTAACACATACCTGCGTGAATCGCCAGAGACGTAAACTTAGAGAAGTAGCTCCGGTTGGAATGTTCTTCCGCGGGATGTGTGCAGTTCTGTTTATTAACCGATAGAGCGCCAAAAGTTACATAGTGCTGCTTTAAAGCGTATGGTCTTCTCAGTTTACTCATTTTCAATGTTAATACATACATACCACAATATTTGATATGTATATAGTACAATATATATTCAATATGATTCAATATAAAATCACATACATTACGAGTATATACAAGTAAATATATTGTCACATATTTTTCAATATACACTGAACAAAATTATAAACAACACTTTTGTTTTTCTTGTTCAGTGTATGAAAAGCAGCAATTCCTTATTTAATATATTGTAATATATTAACACAATATATTATTCGGCATATTTTCAATATACAGTAAACATATTTGTTGTTCATTAATAAGTAAATATATTTGAACAGTATTAAATTGAAACAGTAAAACAATTAATATATATTTATGAAAATGCAAAAATGTTGGTTAACAGAAATTACACATGGCAATTTACCCCAATATAAATGATCTCTACCTTCCAAAATATAATTGAAAAGTGTTAATATAGCAGTGCTTACCTTTTAGATGCATTATTCTTTAAAAGGCTGACTTTGTGAGACAAATACCACATTACTGTACACCATTAATTAGTGAAGATGGCTCAGTGTTTTTACGTGTTTATTTTACATAATCCCCCTCCCCTCAAACATAAAAAACACAATAATCAAGTTAAACTTCACTTAAAGACTTTGTAGTAATGTAGCTATTCAAACCACACATAGAGGACAGATTAATCAATACAATCAATATTCATGCCCTCCCAACAGAGCTGCTGCTTAAAGACTGTACATCTGACTTTATCAATCAGGATCTCATGACACAGCTGTCACATCCACGTGCTGCACTGCTACAGTTTGTGACAGTTGTCACAGCAGAAGATAAGTGATGAGGAAAAACACCGCATTTATTTACATCTGGGCCAGACGTTCATGTTTATTTCAAAACTAGAGCAGCGTGATTAACAAAGCTTTTAATGCCACCAGATAATCGTTGGACTGTTTCCTCTCAGGATGTACTGTATGCAGCCATCAGCACAGGAAGTGGACCACAGATTTCAGATTGTACTGAAATGTAACAGCCATCCCAGAGGACTCTGCCCCGGTGAGATTCGATGGCTCATTGGGTGTCACTGCAGCAGGGAAAGTTTCTGTCCACATCCTCATTATCTCAGCTTAGACACAGGGAGGTGTACTGACACCTTACAAAACTCCAGAATCTGTCAGAGTTTTCAGAATGGGGGAGGAATATCTGATTTAACTTGATCTTAAACTTCATGCTGGATGGAATCGGGCATAGCTGAGATTTCGTCGTGTGCAACAGGAAGCTGTTGGTTAGAAAGTTTCATGTTATCAGAAAATCACATTAATGAAGATCTGATAAATCTGATATGATCTTCAAAACATCGAGAGCTGATAAATATTAAAAGGTGTATGATGTAGAAATGTGGATGGTGGTTCAACTTTGCAACATCCAAACCTAACAAAGGTATTATGCTTATTGAAAACATAACTGCTCCTGCTCTTGTTCACATTCGTCAGATTCTGAAGACACAAAAGTTTGTTTACATAGTTGAATTACTATAATTGTAAGGTTCCAGCTACTGTTCATGTTTTTTGTATGCATAATTGTTAGAAATGTGGAATTTTAGGGGGGGGGGGGAATAATAAAATGGCAGCAGCTTTGAGAGGAAGGAAGTACACATTTAGCTGTTTGCATCATTATTACCAGTGTTATTTTATTATAGCTGTGTGTCGCATACTTATTTTGTTCTTCAATATTTTGCAAAAGAGTATAGAAATGATGATATAGAGGGATTTTTTGACACAGTCTACATTACTGGTCAAAGGTTTGGGGTTGTCTCTTTATGCTCACCAAGGCTGCATTTGTTTGATCAAAAATACAGTATACTGTAATATTGTGAAATATTATTACAATTTAAAATAACTATTTTATATTTGAATTGTAATAATATTTCACAATATTACAGTATACTGTAATATTGTGAAATATTATTACAATTTAAAATAACTATTTTATATTTGAATATGTTTTAAAATGTAATTTATTCCTGTGATGCAAAGCTGAATTTTCTGCATCATTACTCCAGTCTTCAGTATCACATGATCCTTCAGAATAATATGCTGATTTGCTGATTTCAAGAAACATTTCTTATCATTATCAATGTTGAAAACCATTATGCTGCTTAATATTTTTATGGAAACTGTGACACAAGGTTCTTTGATGAATAGAAAGTTAAGAAGAACAGCATTTATTTGAAATAGAAATCTTCTGTAACATAAAAAATGTGTTTACTGTCACTTTTGATCAACTTAATGCATCCTTGCCGAATAACAGTAAAAAAATCTTACTGACCCCAAATTTTTTAGAAATCCAAGCACATGAATGGATCCGAGTGGAATCTCAGAATTCCTAAATTAAATCCCAATGGATAAAATCAAGTTCCATTTGGAAATATCACACATTCTGGAAGTTAAAAGTGTTTGTGTTTTTCTTGATGACATTAAGGGGAAAGTAAATCCTGCTATTAAATGAAGACAAGAACATCCCTGTGCTGGTTTCTCTGAAGCACTATTGCAACATCTGTAGGGAAATGCTCTTGAGATCTGAGAACAAAATCCATCATTGCACATTTCTCTGCTTTCTTAACCATACTTGCCATTTATTATTATTTCTCTTCTGTGCGTAACCTTTATCTGTGGTTCAAAACCCTCTGCTGACTGGAGCAGTTCTGGCAGATAGAGGAGGAATCGAGAACATTTCGCATGGTTCAAAAACTAGAGTGACTACAGCACTGTGTCTCTGTGTGACCAATAACATGAACGACAACAAACAGACCCAGAGGCTTAAAAAAATCTGGACGAAGACCTATCACGACAAAACAAAATTCAAAACTCCTACGAGACCCGTAAACACTCGATCCGGTCACACCGATCTGATGGTGTGTTATGTCATCTTTCATGTGTCTAAAAGATTCTGCTCAAGTTTACTTGGCAAAAAAAGTCACAGCTAGATTCCCATGAAGCAATAACATGAAGCTTTTGGGAAATGAAAGATGAACAAGACCCAGTTTTGAAACATTGCTTTCTAAGTCAGGTCTTTTTCTGAAGAAACCTTCTTTCATCCCGGTGTCCCACACTGTCCCAGTACTTGTTTAGATGCGTTTTGTTTTGTTCTCTCCTCTCCTCTCTGTCAGTTTTTAGGCATTATTGGAGCTGATCTCTCCCAGCAGCCAGTACGTTCTCATCCGTCCCTTTCCCTTCATCTCCACATCTCCCCTGAGCTCCAGCTGGAAGCAGTTGAATTCCTGCAGGACGGCCCGTGTGGCCTCTGAAACATGGATCTTCAGGGCTGATGGAGGAGAAATCAGCGCACAGTAGATTATGAAATAATCAGACACGCTCTTTTCTCTCTCTCTGTCTGTGTGTGAAGAAATATAGCCATAAAAGTAAACTCTCTTTAAGTTCACTTGAGTTGCTTTTTATTTCATTAATATTACATTATCTGTATGTACAGTTTTTTTCTTTAAATATACTTTTAAGATTTGAAGTACACTAGAAGTGCATATTCAATACAATAAAGGCTTTTCAGGAACACACACACACACACACACATCTTTTCTTCATTCATTTCTTTTCCTCACTGTCATTTTAGTTTAAATAACATATAATCAACCTTAAATACCGTGACTAAGGTTCATACTCATACTCAGTTTTACTCAAAGTTCACTCAAGTGATTTACAGACGCCAGACTAGTTTAAATGAATCATCAAAAAGTTGCAGCTTTTACACACAAAGAGGTCAGCCAATCATACCAGAGATCATTTACATATACAAGGCTTAAAGATGTAGTAAATGGATCAATTCCATGTGTCAGAAAGAGGGTGCAAAATTATAATTTTTAGCTACACCACTGTTCAAAACTACCATTTGGTAAATGCCACAGAAGTGTGGGACACAATCGTTTCAAAAGTCTGGAGGCACCTCACCTTCTCCATTGGATTCCATGCGTGAAGCTGTGTTGACGGTATCGCCAAACAAACAATACCGAGGCATTTTCAAACCAACCACCCCTGCACACACGGGGCCTGGACACATGAAAACACCCACCCACACACACATAACCATCAGTCAAAGCTCCCCATTAGTCAGCCATCAACACACAGATATGTCCTCAGAGAGGCCAGACTGCTTTGTGCTGTACTTGTACTCTATTAGACACTTTCCTGACCCCTGATCCTCACCGCTGTGGATGCCGATGCGTAGGCGGAGCTGCTGGTCGGGTCGGTGGCGGATTCGAAAGGAGTGAACAGCCTCCAGCAGAGCCAGAGACATGCGGGCGATCTCGCGTGCGTGCAGTTTCCCGTTCCTCACAGGAAGGCCCGACACCACCATGTAGGCGTCACCGATGGTCTCCACCTGGGGGCGCCACACAAAAACACATCGTTCGGCTCAGTGGTGGGCAGAGACTGTGAGAAACATCTCAGCCACTTAAAGGGATAGTTCTTAGTTTCTTTCTTCTGTTGAACACAAAAGAAGATATTTTGAAGAATGTGTGTAACTGAACAGTTGACGGTAGCCATTGACTTCCATAATACAGAAAAAAAATACAATGGAAGTCAATGGCTGCCGGAACCTGTTTTTTTCTTCAAAATATCTTCTTTTGTGTTCAACAGAAGAGAGAAATTCATACAAGTTGGGAAAAACATGAGGGTGAGCAACTGATGACAAATTTTCATTTTGGGTGAACTATCCCTTTAAGCTAATCGAGCACGTGTCGTTGAACAGGCAGTGAACGTAATGACTATCTGGAATTACCTTGTACACGTCAAAATTGTCGATGATTGCATCAAAGCAAGTGTAGAGATCATTCAGCAGCGTCACCACCTGTGGCGGGTGCAAATAGACAAATAGATCAGCTATAATTCAATACTGCACTCATGATTGTCACAGTAAAAAAACAAAATTAGCCTATAATTATTTGTGTGCGAGCGTTTACTGAATTACCCCTTTACAGAGGGATTCTGACCTGCATTGGTGTGCTTTCGGCTGATAATGCGGTGAAGCCCACAATGTCACTGAAGTAGATGGTGACCGAGTCAAAGGCTTCTGCCTGCACCATCTCACCTCGCTTCAGCTGCTCAGCCACTGAGCTAAAACAAAAACACACACACACACAATCAGATACTGCCTCAAAAAAAAAAAAAGTCAGAATTGCGAGATGTAAATTGATTTGAAAACGGGCCTTCCATACTTTACTGTCACTTTTGAATTAAATGATGAATAAAAGTATTAACTGCCTTAAAAATCTTATTGACCCCAGACTTTTGAATGGTAGCACATAGTCATATGGTTTACAAATGCTTTGGAAATTGGTTTGAACAAACTAGGACTCACTGTGGGAGGATCTGATAGAGCAGAGCTTCAGCTTTACGCTTCTCCTCATGGTACGCCTGCGTCCTCTCCTCCACCAGTTCCTCCAGGTTATTGGCATACTGCTCCATACGGGACAGGAGGTTATCCAGGATGTTGGAACCATATCCCCTGAGGAGATGAGGCAGAGACAAGAGTTGTGAATGTGTGTCTGATCACTGCAACACAGGCAGTGGAGGCACAAAAACATCAACTGAACACCCATAATACACAAGGTTTATTATGTAAACATTGATTAATAAAATATTAACTAAGAAAATTATTATTCAAATTTTAGTTGACTGGATTTACTACAGATAAGAGCATAGTACTCCTAGCTCCATCTAAGACTTTATACCATGCTTACATACTATCCCACAGAATTG
The DNA here is from genome assembly GCF_001515605.1 of Sinocyclocheilus anshuiensis. Classification (NCBI taxonomy): domain Eukaryota; kingdom Metazoa; phylum Chordata; class Actinopteri; order Cypriniformes; family Cyprinidae; genus Sinocyclocheilus; species Sinocyclocheilus anshuiensis. Next base: position 1,399,057 of record NW_015542555.1, read on the forward strand.
CAATTTTGAGAACAAATCAGTGCATAAAATTTGAAAAAGACTCACTGTATTTCATGTCATGCTTTAAAAGGGTTACAAACTCTTTTGCTATGCTCGTTTTAATGCTCGCTTTAATGCTAAAGCGTATTGTGTCATGTTCATAAAGTGAATTTACACACAAAAGACAGGCACATTGTTTTAATTTGGCCAACATTTCTTTCATTATTCCTGGATGAGACTCCCGGCCAGGCTGAAATTTTGTCCCAGTCTGGCATTAAATTAATATTTGTAAATATTTGTGGCTTGAAACAGCTGAAAAATTGAAAGTGTACTGCAGCTCTATGGATGTTTTGCCATTCGGGTAGGATTATTAAAATGTATTAAAACTATTAAAAACATTTCTCTTATAAAGCGGAATTAAAATAACATACATATAAGCAATTATATGAACTGAGAAAAACGGAATAAGATCACATATATAAAATAAATAAATAGTCCTATTCACGAAATATATTTGACTTAAATAATTCACAGAAACGAAAGAAAAACTACGACAAGTTCTATATGCCGAGTTTCTGTTCACGGAAAGTTCACAATTTCACGGAAAGGAAATCAATAGCCTATATGGCAGAAAACGACATCTGTTTGTTTTCTTTACTTTGTAAAGCACAGTGTTTTGTTGTTATTGTGACTGTACACAAATAAAAGTAGACCCTTTATAGTTTCATATGATGTCTCACTCTTATCTTTGTTTCTGCTGTGATAAGGGACAAATTCAAGTGATCTCGCAGGCGCATACCTCGCTCACCCGCACACACACAACATATTAGGCTAGTTATTAGCCTATCGCAGCCTGTTCATTACAAGCGGCAACCTTCCGGTCTCTCTCGTGAAACCAATACGGAAGTGACTAAAACTGCAATTCATCGACTGGCCGCTAGAGGCTGGCTCCAAAAGGGAGTCAGTCCCATAGACTCTCCATGTTAAAATGCCCAACTTTACAGCAGAAAAAAATATGTTTATAACCTAGTACAAAAAGTGGTTTTGGTCTATATAGCTAATTTTGCCCTTCATGACAACTGTGAGGGTGGTGAATTTTTTGTATAACTCATCCGTTTAAATTATATTAAGCCTTAAAGTTCTGCATAATTAAGGGCGTGGCCACTTGAGTGACAGGTGGATTGCTGCTGCTGTCACCACCGTCGAGCTAGGTGGGCGTGGTTTCAGCAACCAGCTCCTGCCTCTTTGCCCATTTTCGATTATCCGGGAGTGACGCGCGGTGACGCACTGCCAAGATGGCAACGGCCGGCTCCGCCTACTTTAGGCTTCAAAAACACTGTCCATAAACCTACAGGTGACATCACTGATACTACGTCCATGTTTTTATACAGTCTATGGTTCATTAACAAAATAAAATAAGCCAGCCAAACTTAGGCTACACTACTCAATTTAAATAGACCAAAGTACAATCCATTGCGTTCACCCACCAAACATTGCACATGTGAAGGATGATTTACAGGCAGTGAAGTTCAAATCATAATAAATAATAGTTTAGCATTCAAATACATCATGAATATGGAAACATTTTTGAGTGGATTCGTACCGAGTATGAGAGGTAGGCTATGTGAGCCCAACGACCGTTTCAGTTTCAGCAGCAGTGAATTCGTTTTGAGTTGATGTTCAACTAGGCTACTTGTACTATTTTTCATTCGTTTTCTGAATACCGTTAAATTTAAAGGATTTGTTATGGAGAGAGAAGAACTAGCCTAAAATAGCTTTTAGTAGGCCTAATGGTTATCTGTATTTATAATGTAAGTAAATATTTACATTTATTTACCGGCATTTTACATTAGGCTATTCATGAATGTAATAATAAAATGCGACTCGGCCTTTACGCGGCTTAGACTACCGTTTTTTTTTTCAAAACGCAATTTTATAAAAGGTATTTTTAACCATGCAGCAAACGTTTTAAAATATCTTTAAAAATTTACTTAAAAAAACTAGTGAACCTTTGTATGTGTGTCTGTTATTAACATATATTACATATGCATATAAATTTCAGGTAACACTTTGGGCCCTATTTTAACGATTTAAGCGCATAGTCTAAAGCGCAAGGCGCAGGTGCACTTAGGGCATGTCCGAATCCACTTTTGCTAGTTTAATGATGGGAAAAACGGTCGGCGCGCCCAGCGCATGGTCTAAAAGGGTTGTGCCTATTCTCTTAATGAGTAATGGGTGTGCTTTGGGCATAACATGCAATAAACCAATCAGAGTCTCATCTCCCATTCCCTTTAAGAGTTGCTCTCACGCCATGGCGGATTAGCTATTTATATGGTGGAATTTGCAAGAGCAAAGACTGAACAGAGAGGAAACGGAGCTGCATTGTAATCCTTTCATTTTTTTATTAATATTTGGCATGTTTGCGTAATGCTGCGCGTCCCTGTGTGTGTAATAAGCAGAGTGTATGCCCACCTATAGGCGCATATTACTAATGCGCTCTTTAAATAAAAAAATGTCAAATTTGTCATTTGAGCTCTTGTGTGTGAGCTGATTTGTGAATCAGGTACCGGTTATTCTTGCGAAGCAGTACTTTAATCTGGTTGAAGTCGGGCCTCTCGTTGACGTCTTCTGACCAGCAGCGCTGCATCAGCTGTCCCAACTCATCGCTGTGGCTCTGAGGACACAGCAGCGGCCGCAGGTACGGCCAGCAGCCCTCCGCCACACGCTCTATGATCTCTGAACCACAAAACAAGAGACAGTAATGATAAGAAAAATGAACAAACATGCAATTAAACATTCTCCAGACAGCGAGTTACACAACTCTCTATCACACAGGAAATAACATACACAAATTAGCACATAAAATTAGCATAGCAAATTTGACAGAAAAACAGTGATTGCGATCGGACTCCCCACTGGTGCGAGGGATAGAAGGAGAGCAAATGTGTGAGGAAAAAAAAAGAGATGAAAGTGTCATTCGCAGGTTTTGAGAAGACCTTGGACTTAACAAATGTCTTCACAGCAATCAACAGGAGTGATGATGATACAAAGCTGTCATGACCTTTCTGTCCCACTCCACACCTCACTGCACTCAGGAAAAAAAAAAATATATACATTCCCAATATCTTCATCCCTCAGTCTTTTAGCTGGCTCTAAAATACGACTGGATGAGCTACATACAAAGCTGTTTTAAAGTAGCTGATATATACACTTTAAAGAAGGCCACACATTTTGATGTGTAACTGTGTAACTGTAAGGCCACATATTTTGATGTGTTGACATACTAAAGTACATAAAGTACTTGATTGTAATTGTAACTGTATTTTGTTATTTGATATTACATTTAAAGAGATATTTCACAAAAAAAAAAAGAAATGTCTGTCATTAATTACTCACCCTCATGTCGTTCCAAACCTGTAAGACCTTCGTTCATCTTCAGAAGACAAATTAAGATATTTTTGATGAACAAAAAGTACACCAAAATATTCGCGTAGCTTCATAACATTACGGTTGAACCCCTGATGTCACATGGACTATTATAACGATATCCTTACCACCTTTCTGGGCCTTGAACGTGTCGATTGCATTGCTGTCTATGCAGGGTCAGAAAGCTCTTAGATTTAATCAGAAATATCTTAATTTGTGTTCTGAAGATGAACGAAGGTCTTACAGGCTTGGAACGACACGAGAGTAATTAATGACAGAATTTTCATTTTTGGGTGAACTACCCCTTTAAAGTTTATATATTTTAAATGTACTAAATTGCTACTTTATCATTACAAATGTGTAATTACTAATATATGTAAATATTGTATCATATTATGTGATCATATTTCAAAGACAATATATAAGTCATTATGAAACTACACAAAAAAAGATGTATTTAAGTCTTACTTAAGTGAGCCAACTGTAAAGTTCACCTATGTTTTTTAATATTAAAATGTACATTTTCATTTAATTCCATTTAACATGGAGTTAAGTGTTTAAAAACATTTCATTCAGTTAACACTTAAAGGCAGGGTAGGTGATTTGATTCAAAAACATTTTTTGTTATGCTGGTTGAAAGTTTTCACATCCCGATAGCAATCACTAAGTTAAGTGGTCTAAATATATTTATATGTATTCATATAATCTGTAGAAGGTGTAGGACTGTAAAATGTTTGTCCAGTCAGCGTATGTATTCACATACCTCTGTGCACCCTTTTTGCACAGACATGATACGTCCTCAACACAGTCCATTACGCTATACTGCAGACCGGGCGAGAATGGAATTATTATTGTATTATTAAGCGCTTTGTACTGTAATGTTTTCTCACCGGTGAATGAGACATGAGGTAATCTGACAGCATTGACGCCATCTCTCATCTTGTCGCTGGTTAGCCTCTGGTCTGCTTGTGCACGCTCATGTGTTTTGGAGGAGGCGTGGCTTTGGAGAGTGATTTGCATGTAGGGTGGGATCTTATGCTTTCAAAGCTGTCTCTGAAATCGCCTACCCTACCTTTAAATATATTCTAAGTATTTTTGTAGTACGTACTACTTTTTAAAGGTATGCTTAAGTGTACTCTTTTTTTACTTAAGCATACTTCCGTTGCTCTGACAGTTAATGGCATTCTCTCATTGCTGTCTTTGACTCCCTTTGTTCTGGTGGTGAGCTGGCTCTGCTCCAGACACGTCACTCATGTTTTGTTGTCTCTCTTTAATGCAGCCGCTGGTATGTGTGTGGTGATCCGTTTATGAGGACGGGTGACATTCACTGAGTGTGTGTTTGTATCCATGACTCTGTACATAAGCAATACTGACACCAATAGAATGTAAATAAGACTCAGAACATACCGTAACAAAACAAAGACTTCCCCACCCAAAGCACACAAAATAAAGAAAGCAACAGAGACAGTTACTGTGTCACTGCTGAAAGTGACCAGGACACTTTGCACAAACAAAGAATACTTCTAAAGGTTTATATGCAGCATAGCTTATAACCGGTATCTTTATTGCAAGTATTTGTGTATATATTGGCCACTTAAAAATGCCTCAATGTCATTGCAGTACATATCATTAAACCAATTGTCATTTGTACAAATGCTACTTGAACTTTTCTTAGAACTAACTTCACTTGTCTGAGAGATTTTTACTTTGACTTTTTAAGGAATAGTTCATCTAAAATATGTACTCACCCTCAGGCCATCCAAGATCTAGATGAGTTTGTTTCTTCATCAGAACAGATTTGGAGAAATTCAGCATTTCATCACTTGCTGACCAATGGTTCCTCTGCAGTGAATGGGTGTCGTTAGGGTTTAACAGCTGATAAAAACATCACAATAATCCACACGACTCCAGTCAGTGGTTTGAAGAAAAAATGTATTGATGATGTTTCACTTCACAAGACGTTAATTGATGGACTGGAGTGGTGTGGATTACTTGTTTGATCAGCTGTTTGGACTCTCATTCTGACGGCACCCATTCACTGCAGAGGATCCATTGTTGAGCAAATGATGAAATTCTAAATTTCTCCAAATCTGTTCCCATGAAGAAACAAATTCATCTACATCTTGGATGGACCTGAGGGTGAGTACATTTTCAGTTTTGGGTGAACTATTCCTTTAATAGGCTGGTGTTTTATTTAAAACCTAAGACATCTTTTTTTATGTGAAATCTTTAGCTTTTGAAGTATGATATCTTTAAAATAAATGTCACTTGGTTTAATATTTTGTTATCTAACGCAATGGCATCTTAAGTGTGCAAAGATGATTTAGGCCACTGTTACTAATGCTTTGACAAATGAAACTGTTTTGATTGTGCTCACAAAGTGAGTAAGCAAGAGAGAGGTGAGGTGAATGTAATCACAGGTGACACGGAAAGGAAAAATGACATGGAAAAGCAACCCGTGCTATCAGTGTAATTCACTGCATAAATCTTAACACATTTTATTTAATGTTGTTTTGATTCACATCAAAGCACTAAACGAGAAAACACTCTCACCTGCATAATGAGTTAACCATTCTCATGGTTATTCATATTCACCAAAAAACTTCTCTTGAAAGCGTGTAATAAAATTACTGTCTATTTTACGGTTCTCTAAGGATTAAGCAGCAAGCGACGCTTTTCAGAGACTGTTGCTAAAAGGTAATGTTCACCCAAATATGACAATTTCTCTTGTGTGCTTCTATTGCAATTTGCTATTAAACAAGCGAAAAACAATGAAATCAGTCACGTGCACTAAGTGATATATAGGACTGTCCACAATACACTCAGAAAAAAAAAACTAAAACAAAAAAAAAAGACACAAAAGCTAAAACTTATATTTTTGTACCTTATTTACCCCAAATGATACATATTAATTCCTTAAAGGTACACATTAGTACCTAAAAGGTACATATTAGTACTTCTTAAAAAAAGGTACCTGTTTTGTACCTGTTTTTTCCCCCGAGAGTGTTGAAAAAAAAAACTTTTAAAATATAGAACTGTAATCTTCATGCTGATTTCAGTGTTGTTATTGTTAACTAAAATAAAAACTGAAAATATTAATTAAAAATAAAAAAATATTTTTAAAACAAAATGAAAATTAGTTTAATTGATATTGGTAATTTAATTGTATTGATAATTGAAATAAAGCTGAAATCAAATATAATTATCAGATAAAACATTTAAACTTGAACAAAAATGAGAAATGTTGCATTGGCAGCCAAGTGAAATAAATATGTTTAGGTTGAAGTATTAAAATGACAAACTAAAACTGAAATAAAAATAAAATAAAGTTATATAGAAATATAAAAATAAAAAAATTAAATATAACAAAATTAATAAAAATAAAATTATAATACTAAAAGCTAATTAAAAATATGAATAAATAATATAATAATATATAAATATTATTAAAACAACACTGGTTGGTTTCATATGGTTTCATATAAGATCCAATTGATTTTTCTCTGTATTTATTTATTTATTTTTATTATTTTTATTTATATATTAATTCATTAATATTATTAAACTTTTGGGCAGTTGCAGCACATGACATGAGGCTTTTCTGCAACATAATATCAGGACATATTGTTGATATTTTTATGACATAATGGCTTCCAAAAAAAATCAAAATAAATTTTAATTCAGAAATTAAAAACAGGTTCATCACTAAAGAGGTGTATTAATGTCATTGTATGTATGAATAAAATGTTTAATGGATTAAAAAAAAAAAAAAAAAAAAAAAATTTATCTTCCAAAAAAAATCAAAATAAATTTTAATTCAGAAATTAAAAACAGGTTCATCACTAAAGAGGTGTATTAATGTCATTGTATGTATGAATAAAATTTTTAATGGATTAAAAAAAAAAAAAAAAGAATAGAACTAGTCAAAAAATAACCTTGATTACACCTTCAGAGCATTGTGTTTGACCTCTGACCTTTAGGGCTGAGACAAGGGCCTTCCAGGTAGAAGACGCCCTTCAGCAGGGCAAGTTCCTGCAGGATGATGCCAAAGCTGTAGACGTCACCCTTCTGTGTCCCACATGCAGGTGGGTTGTCGGCACGCAGAAGCTCTGGGGCCGTCCACAGCTTGCCTGCGAACGCAAACATGGATATTACATCTTCACACGCACGCAATCTGTATCTACGTGTTGCCACGGTACTCACGTGCATAGAGAGTGTGCACATCCTCCAGGTTGTTCTCCTTGCGGAAACTTTCCAGGCCGTAATCGGTGATCTTCAGCACGAAGCGACTGTCCACCACGCAGTTGGAAGACTTCAGGTTGCCGTGGGAGACAATGACGCTGTTGTGGAGGAACGCCATTCCCTGAGTGGTGAAAAGATGACAGTCTTACAAAGACATCTGACAGCATCCATCGTATTTACCAACACCACACCATGAAAATATTAATTACAGACTCTTTTGCAACTGCAATATGCTTTCTGGAGTCATAATTTGCTCGTCAGGGAACCGACATCCTCATGAACCATTTCAAATTACAGACGTCTCAAAACCACCCCTATGAAATCTCTCACAGGAGCGAGCCTCGATTTAACCGAGAACTATATTTTAAAAAATGCAAAGCAGTTTGATGTGAAAGATTTATGTTTTAGTGTTCTTTGACAAGCATCATTAAAACAGCAAGACATCTTTCCCTTTCCTTTTCCTCCTGAGATTAAGAGCAGAAGAGTCTCTGATGGGAAATGCTCACCTTAACAATGTCATTGATCAGAGAATAGCGAAACATCCAGTCCAGCGTGATTCCTTCACTCTCCATGAGGTCCTACAGGTCACACACACACACCCACCCACACACACACACACACACACCCACGCGCACACACACACACCCACGCACACACACACACACACACACACACACCATGTGGCTCATAAGGAGAGTTTGTGTGGAAACAAGACTTGATGGATATTAATTATATTCCCTCACATCATCCTGTCAGTTATGTGTTATTATATTTTCACATTTTATATCTAAAGTGTGTAATTTTCTTGTTAAAATACTTTATCCCAGTTTGAATGTGCAGAGACAACTCTATGCAAGCCATTTGTAGACTGACTTTGAAGAGTGTAAACACTGTGGTGCTTTCAAAACATTGCTGTTTGCTGGAGCAATCTGACATAGCAACACTGGCTCAACCAACAGCATTACTTTGGGGGCGGGGCTACCCATTTTTGGTGCAAAGTCTTCTAGTGGCACATTAAAGTCCTCCTAGGAAGTTCGTATTTATGAGTTGGGAAGTTGAAATTACGACATCAGGTGCATTCAAATCACTTTGGTTGGAGCAAGGTGGCGATGTTCCTTTTCTACATAAAATCCAACATCATTTTTTTTTAACTTTACATCTATAGAATGATGAATAAACCCTAGCCCTAACCCTAGTTTTTATTAGATTTATGAGGGTGCTGTAAATTGATTTGGAATTGTATGATACCATGGTATTTTCAACATGCACCTTAAATATTTTTATTGAAAACAAACAAAAAAAAATCATTAATTTTAACAAATTTACTATTAATAGAAAGGCTGCATCCATTGCACTGCGACACCCCCAACTCTCATAATTACTAATGTTTATGTTACTAGATCTTTTCGACATGATTTGAATGCACCGTAAGGCAGTCTCTTAAAGTGACTGATTCTGTTACGTTCCACATAGGCAGCATCATCATGTGCCACTCACATGAAGCGCACAAGAGATTCAACCAAAGACTATAGATATACAAAGAGAGTTCCTTCCTGTTACTTACGAATCGGAGAAACTGCAATGCGCAATATGGCCGAGTAGACATGCCTTCTGAATGAAAGAGTCAATTGTTTATTGGTAAAGTCATTGCGTCACTGCAGGTGCCGTTAGAAGCAACAAGAAGGAACAACAATTTTGGGGCAGTTAATTTCAGATTTTGTTGCTGATTTGAAATATGTCATTTAATTGTGAGCTCAGCAGGCAGTTTTTTAGATTTCAGGATTCCCCCATTCATTTAGATATAGGGCTTGGGCTTGGATGCCCGGAATAGCTGCCCGGAGACGTTGCAAATATGTCCGTCAGCTTTCCTTGAAAGGGACTTTGATTCAACTCACAGCTGATTCCAGTAGAGTTTGACATTAGCATGTTGCTAAGCTAACAATATATATTCTAATAAAGCACAAAATACATAGCACAGACAAATATTAGCTAAAACAGAAGATTTAAATTATATTAAACCGTTTTTAATCTACTTTAAAAAAAAAAAGATTTAAATAAATGTTGATTTTTTTTTCACTAAGCCAGTGAGGTTTTTGCTTAACTAAATCTATTCAAATTTGTTTTCGGTAATTGAAATGAAGCTGAAATAGAAAAATAAACATTAGGTGAAAAAATAGAAAATGAAAAATATTGCCTTGGCAACTAACTCATATAAATAATCTGAAGTTGAACAAGTTAAAGTACTACAGTTACTAAAACTAAAATTGAAATAAAAAAAAAAGAAAACATAGAAATTTAAAAAAGAAAAAAAAAATGACAAAAACAAAAAATAGATTAAAATGTATAAAATTAAAATAAATTGAAAAAAATTAACTGATAAATATGAACTGAAAAACTGAAAATATAAAATTATTAGCTAATCGAAAATATTGTGTTGGTCCTATCTGTCAAACATACATGCAGTGTAGCCTTAGAAGAAGATATCTTAGAAGGCAACATAGTTATTCATGTCAGAAATATGTCTAAAAATGTTGTCTAATTAGATGGTAGAAGCTGCAAGTAGTGATGATTATTTTTGTGTTTGTTAACATTTATGTGTCTATACATTTAAAAAAGACAAAACAAATTTTTTAATGAATTATTTAACACTTAAATGTATTATGTATTTATTTATGTACTGTATGTATTTATTTGTTTGTTTATTTATGCATGCAGTAAAAAAGGTTGGCAAGGCAAGTCAAAATTTGAATCCTTATTACTGAGCCCTGCTTGGTGAAACAAAAAGTGTTGCATAAACACAAGTCATCTATTAATACATCAACTGTAGGTGCAGTAACTGTGAGCAGTGGGGTGCGTGAGTGTTCACCTGTAAGCTTCCTCGAGGGCAGTACTCAGTAAGGATGCAGATGTTGGGTGGGTCGATACAAGAGCCGATAAAGCGCGTCAAGTGTTCATTCTGTACATCACGCATCTATTATAGGAGGAGAAAGGAACAGAAGGGAAAAGAGGAGGGAGAACAGCATGACGAGGAGAGGACAAAGAGAGAGAGAGAGTTGTTTAGTCCCTCTTTTCCATCAGTCCCCGGCTATTAATATCTCCCAGGACATCATATAAACTTAATTAAGGCACCTGGCAAAAAGCACAAAACGGCATGGATGCACACTTACATGTTTGAGTTCAAACAGCACTTTCCTGGTGAGCTCGATGCGTTTCTTGTTGACATACTTAATGGCTGTTATGTTTCCCTGGAAAAGAGGCACCAACGCACATTAGTTTCACCCTGATTGCTATTGTGGACTTGGCAAAGAGCTTTGGGGATGGGGGACCATCATTTAAGAGAAGAAAAAGAGCAACATAATGCGTTAATTAAGCACCATCCTAATTAATGGGGGAAATGATGACATGTGGACATGAATAGCGCTCATCCTCAGGGGTTCTGCTTAATTGGAGAGGAACTATAGCTCATCCATTGAAGAATGGGCCCATTAGCCAGGGCACGCCGACGGCATTATAGGAGATCCAAGGATGAACCCTTCCATCATTTGACACTTCTGTTGCTAGGCAGAATCTGTTATTTATTTATGTTCAAAACAGCACACCGCCTGGAACAGAATCACACAACTCACAGCAATAGAATGAAAAGGTAAAACAAAACAGAACTGGAAGTGGGTGGGGCTTAGTAGACCAGATTTTCCCTGTGTTCCATACGGAAGGGCTCATCCCTATGCCCTAATCCCTTCAAAGGGTTTACCCTCCGGAGTGAGAGCTTCGAAGGGTTGAAGGGTGTAGGGGACCAAACAACTGTTTCTTGAAGTGCCCTTCTGCGTCATCATCACATGCCCACACGGAGGTGCCGTCATCATGCAAAGAATCTGCGCAAAGGATCATGGGAGCCCGAAGTGTCCATCAGTTGTACCCTTCGAAATCCTTCATTCCGAAGGGCACTTTGAAGTGGCCAGTTTTGAGCACTTCGGTTTGGAACGACCCTTCAATATGGTGGCCATGATTGTTTTCACTCCGTAGTGCCCTCCGGAGGGCGATATATTCCGTTTGGAATGCACCGCTAGTCTCTAATTAGGGTGGTCATATGTGCCATTTGTACGGGACACGTCCTGGCAAGGATTTTTATATTGCCAAAAACATCCAAAGTAGTTTGGCCAATAACATGCAGGAATTGTACATAACCGACCAATTGTGGCACGTGAGAAGGTAGGATCTACAGAGAACGATCAAAGCGATGCAAATACGCGCAAGTTAGGTGTGTTTGTTCGTTCGTTCGACTTGAAGCGGCGCTGCGCAGATCGATCATTGTATGACACCAAAGTACCGTGAGAGCGATTCGAAAGCATAAGGAACCACTTGCTCTGCTCTCTATAGCTCTCACGAATGTCATACAACGATCGGTCTGCATGGTGCAAACTGCCAAAACTGGATATTTTAGGCAATATAGAAATCCTGGCAAAGACGTGTCCCGTAAAATGGCCTGTATGGTCACCCTATCTCTAATTGGTCACAATGAATGTGTCTAAATAAAAAACTTACTATTTTGACTATTTTTAGTTCAACCCTTGTGAAAAAGAAGTACAATTATAGTTTCTATTTATATCAAAAGGAATTAGTTAAACTTTAGAGTGATTTTTGACCCAGTTAAGCAGAACTTAAGTACATCTTTATATGTAATTTCATAATTACTTCTATTGTCTTTGAAATATGGTTAAAGTGTATGCCAGCGCAAACCGTCTTTTTGGTTAAGATAGGATTTACTAAAGACACGCAGTGAAGAATTAGCGCTGAAAAGGCGTGGAGACAGTTATTTTTGCGTCTGACCTTATTGAATATGCATTTGTAGGAGTTTCCCTTTCAGACGCAAAATTTATGGGAGGAGAGTATTAAAATGAATCACGCAATGCGTTTTACTAACGTTTGTGCTCGTCAAATGACTGGTATTTGCACTATTATTTAACGCCCAAAAAAGCAGGCAGTCTTAAAGCAGGCGGTAATTTGCGCTGCTCTTGGTAGACTGCGCTGGTCATTATGGAAATGATCTGGCTGCATCTGTGTTCTTTAATGTGCGCATTGTCAGTAAATCACACACAGAATTTTCTCTTCCCATCTGCTCTTTTATGGAATTGCTCTCTAACGCTAATTTGCCCTGTTTAGTAAATATGGCCCTATAACTTAAATTCAAATTATGGGGATTAATTGAGAGTTAATTTGCCCTGTTTAGTAAATCTGGCCCTTAAAATATGTTATACCACTTATACGTTATACTACTTTTTGAGCTAAAAATGAAATTACTTAAACTGTCATAAATCTTGAATGCTCTGGAGCAGACTGGTTTCTTTAAAAAAAAAAAAACACCTGGCAGATTATTACTGTCCAAGTGATTAATGCAAAAAAAAAAGAAACTAAAATAAAGTTATATAAGTTTAAGTTTATTATTATAAAAAAATGCAAAAAAACACTACTTTTAAATCTTAAATGAAATAGATATTTTCCAAACCATGTTTTACTCTAAACCTGCGTGAAAATCAAAGCAAGTTGTGTTCCAAATTTGAGGTTGATATCTTAAAAATGAGCTCTCAGTAAGCTTTTGATTGAGCGCAGTACCAGATGTTTCCATTTGATTAAACTATATATTTTGTGTGTGTGTGTGTGTGTGTGTGTTCACATTGCAATTTTCATAACATTCAGACGAAGTAAAAAAAATAACATGCTTCCTTTTAACAAGGCTAATAAAGTGGCAACTACAATTTTACTTAAAAATGTCTCCAACAAAAGACAAAACATCTTGAAATTTGAATGTGATCCAGTGGAGGGGCTGTCATATGCCCCCTTAAGGTAGGAAATATAAGAAACAGTTATTAGCCAACAAGATTTGCAAGCCAGTGGCCCATCCACACCTCACCACCAAACCTTTAATACCTTGTAATAGCCGGTCTTGGCATAGATCTGGAAGTTTCCCTCCATAGTCAGCAGTGAGCCGTAGTTAGAGCCTCTCTGTGTGTGGAGAGATGAATAAGACATGAGCAGCTTTACTCAAACTATAGGAAACTATTGGTGTGTATATGTGTGTGTTTCCCCTCACCAATGACATGGTGAGTTTGCTGCAGGCTCTGCGCAGCACCTTCTCCATGTTACTCATCTGGATGTCCTCCCAGTGCACACGCCACAGCTGAGCGGTCAGCTCATTCTCCAGCTTCAGCTTCCTGAAGCCGCCGAGTGACGGACAGAGAAAGAGACAGAGAGAGAAAGAGAAAGAAAGAAGAGTAAAAATAAGCAGAGGAAAGGGACAATGAGAGATGGGATGCAACTGGGAAAATCATCAGATGAAAAATTGTAATAAATGAGAAGGAGAACAACATTTATTTGGCATAGATGTTAAATAATACAAATCAATATGTGCATCACTGTCAGCACCGGCATAGAGTGTATTGAATTTAGGTAACAATATGATGCTCAATAATCAATACCGGTAAAACAGCTTCCAAGTGGCACATGTACAGATAAAATGTCCTTCAGAGGAAAAAACTTAAAAATTCAGTTTTATTATTAGAATTTGCATGAAATAAACAAACTTTTCCATTCACAGACTCTCTCCTCTTTGTCAATGGTGTTGTCTTAAAATAATTGATTTGTCTTAAAATAATAGTATTTGTGTTTAAACCATTTCAATTTGTCAGAATGTTACAATAAATCTTTTTTTTAAGCAAATAATTTTACATGTAAAATGTTGTGGTATAAACCAAATCCTTATGCACAGGAAAGAAACTTCTTCTATTTCATAGACTCTTTAATTATAAGACACTTTTTATTAAAACATATATAATTTTCTATATAGGAAATGTGTACATTGCAGTTGGATGTTTTGCCATTTGAAAGTGAGCAACAGCATCTGCCAAAGCAATTGTAGAATGACCCACTGGAGAATCTGGTATTTATAAAAAAAAAGCCAGAACAGAAGATCATCAATGCACAACATATGACAGTCTAAAGCAGCGCTCTCCAGTCCAGCCTGATCTCACAGGAAAAAATAACTATTTTACAAGATGACGATTACGCATGATTACCATTATGACACAATACGATTACATATGATCACGCATGAAGACCAGCCATGACATACAATTGAGATTTGTGTATTCGCCATTGTTCAACCTTAATGTGAGTGAGAGCTATTTGAAAGGATGAAATAATCTACTTGATTGATATACCATCTGTGTCTTTGGATTATGCTTCAGGATGACAATAACACACTGTTGCTGTTTTCACCGTCAGTCACTACCATATGTCCTAGGAATCTTAATTAAATCTCTTGATATCCTGCGTCAATGAATATCATTCACTTTCTGTTGGTCACTTCGACAAGCAAAATTTGCATAGCTGGCCACGGCCCGGATATTCGGGTATAAATCGTTCATAACACACTCATAACTTCAGTAATTTGTGGCACTTTGTATAGGGACCCCTAGTGTTGGAAATTTGACACAACGTCGACGTGACAGACTGAAAGGGAACGTCTTGGTTACGTATGGTAACCCTTGTTCGTTTACTGGCATTGCTGACCTCTTCATAATTTTCTGTTAGCCCATCAGATAAAATTGGGTAAAACGAGAATTTTTTTTTAAATGACTTTTAATATCAACTATTTCAGGTGAAAGCTGAATGGGGCTCTCCGCCTGTCATAATAATACATCATAATGTGTGAGTAATTTTTATAACTGAGCAATTTATATGACTGCAACATATGCAAATGAAAACTCTGAAAGTATCCTACTAAATGTAGAAATCTGTGTAACACTATAAAAACATTGAATATTTTAAAATGTTAAATGAAATGTTAAAATAGCTCTTATAATCCCATTCAAGTATTATGAAAAATAAGTGCAATTACGTAAGGAATAATTAACCATAGTATAAGCGGAATAATTGACTCCGGGCCGTTGGATTATTAGAAAAATAATGCACACCCGAGGTGGTGATGCGGCCATGACGCGAAGCAGAGTTACACCTCGATTAATTAATTATTTTCATTATTTCCCTGAAAATAATTGCACACCTTAGAACGTTCGTCAGCCAATCAGATTCAAGCATTCAACGGCCCCGTAGTATAAATAAAAATAACATGAATGTTATAGGATCTACATCATATTTGGAGAACAGCTGAAAATGTGATTTTTTAATAAAGCACAACCATCTTTGGCTGCAAATCTTGGCATGAACTTAATAGAAATCATATGCATTTCATTGTCACTGGATACATGGTCACATATGGTATAAAGTGATGAAGTCACGGAGACGTAGACTGAGTTGCTATATCTTTCTCTGTCGTGGTCTGGCAGTAAGTTCCCTAATTAAACATCAGGAACAGATAGAGGAGGAGAAAGACAGAAAGAAAGACAGACAGAGAGATATAAAATCAGACCCAGATCGCCCAAAGCTCAATATTTGCACACCTGACATGTAGTGTTACATCATGTCTACACTGCAGGCCAGTGACATGACCCAACGAGAACGCTCATGTTATAATCAATAAAGCTTGATTAAAGTGCTCTAGTTTTTGTCACGTCTCGTCGCCCGCTCTCAGTATAGACATTGTGTTTGTCTGCACGGGTTTCAACTGACCTGTATATGAAGACTGTGACCGTTACAATGATGATAAAAATGAAGCACACCACTATGGAGATCATCTGGTGCATGGTGACCGTCTCTGAGGAACAAAACCAAGAACACAATCTCCACACATCTGAATTTCATTAGAGTTCACACAGACAGCAGTAAGACCTGCTGAAATCATTTCATACATATTATTTTATTCTGACCTTTTCTCTTTCTTTCTCTGCCACAGATGTCAGTATTTGAAATCTGCTTTAAAGAGAGCTTTATGAAACTGACAAAAACCCAAATGCACGATGAGAGCAATGTAAGCCAATTTGTCATGACAAAAGACTACATTTATTCAGATGGGCCATTACTACTATGTACGTTTCCATGTTTTCATCATGCATGGTCTTACATTTATAAAGAAGATGATATTAGTTTTTTTAACACAATATCCCTAATGCAAGATACCGTTCAATAGGTTGGGGTCAGTACGCTTTTTTTTTTTTTAAAGATTAATACTTTAATTCAGCAAGAGCAAATGAAACTGATCAAGTGACAGTAAAGCCAGTTATAATGTAACAATTTATATAGGTCTATATTGTTGTTATACTGATTTTTGAATTTTCTATTCACCAAAAAAATATCACAATAATATGAAGCAGCACAGCTATTTTCAACATTCATATGAAAATGTTTCTTGAGCAGCAAATCAGTATATTAGAATGATTTCTGAAGGATCATGTGACACTGAAGACTGGAGTAATGATGCTGAAAATTCAGCTTTACATCACAGGAATAAATTACATTTTAAAATATATTTAAATAGAAAACAGCTGTTTAAAATCGTAATAATATTTCACAATATTACTGTTTGTTGTTGTATTTTTGATCAATAAAGGCAGCCTTGGTGAGCATACAATACTTGTTTTAAAAACATAAAAAAAAATTACCAACCTCAAATGTTTGAACAACAGTGTATATTTTGATTTGAATCATTTTTTATCTGAGTATTAAGAAATATTGTAAGTATTGTAATAGTATATAGTATTAGATTTGATGAATTCTGTGATGTTTTGTGCTGTTAGTTGGTTTCCTTCTTCCATCTTTAATAAAATTACATAATTTGGTATAGCTGGATAATTTTCTATGAAATTTACTTCAAGCAATGGTTTACTTTGGCTCTTAATTTCTCTCCTGTTAATTTTCTTAACACTGTATAAATAATCAAGCTCTAATCAGCTAAGCTGATGTGCCTGAGCTTTAACAGAGCATATTTCAGTCTGCCTGCTGTACAGAAAGACCTGTAAACACAAGCATGTTCATTAAAAATGCTGTTAAAATTAAGCTGCAGTTAAAAATGGTGCTGCACAACAGGAATAACCCATTTTAGATATGTCTTTTCTTACTCTTGCTCCTCAGTGGGCTCTTTGAGGATCATTTTCAGGTGACCAGTGTTTCACACGCTCTCACAATACTGATCAACTGCTGTGTGCTATTTTTTGGATCTGTTATTAACCTAAATTTAATTAAGTAACGTTACAGAACTACATTAAAACAACATGAAACATGCCTCGATTTAATTATCACGTTAATCATTAACTCCAAGTGTTTTATCCTGCTTACACATACACATTTTTGCATCTATTAACTCATCACTACAATCTTCATTTCAGAAGGTACTGATTCTACTTTGAAATATTACAGTACACTCACTTATAATGAGAAACATCATTCAACACTTTATACTTCTATATATGACGCATGCAAATGTATACTTAATGTATTCTGAAAAATACTCATAAGTGAAGAATAATGTACAGTCAGCCAGTCATTGTCACAAAATATATCTCAACAGTATTAAAATAAACGAATAAAATGGCTGACTATATAATGCCTTGCTTATTGCATGGCTACTTATAAATGCAAGGACATGAAATATTGATTTGAGTCTAATTTATTGGGAACATGACGTTTGGGAACATGATTTTGGCTGAGTATAATGGTGTCTTTTCATACAGGTCTATTATTACATGAGTTATATAGGGCTGCACTCACTTGCCAGGCAGGCAGGGTTGTCGTTTTTGAAGCCACACAGTGGGATATCTGGAGGCGGACTTCCCTTCAGCCAGTACACCTTCATCCCTGGCTCCGGAATCATCCGCTTCTGACTGCCATTATACACGGACACAATCTAGGACATACAGCCATCATTTCAGCAGCGGTGAGATGGGTTTAGCCAGTAATGTATTTTAAATGTGAAGAGGTATATGATCAGATGAAGGCCTCTTTACCTGATAAACTCCAGTATCTGTGTCGGTCATGTCCCATAGAGCAAAGTCAATCTCCCGATCGCCATTCTCATCCAGCTGAACGAGTCCGGTAACCCCTTTCAAGATTAGAAAACAAACATTAGATCAGAGGTTCATATAAAAGCTGGTGTGTCAGGCTGTGCAATGCATTTTGAGCCGTTCAGGAGAAAACGCATTGTTTACATGCTGAATGTAAACAATGCTGATTATGTTGATTACATTGTGGGGAAAGCTCGCACATATGCTACTCACTAAAATGGCAGAACTCAGGGAGAAGAACTGTGGAATAAATGATGTTATTTTAGTTTACTTTGCACACAAAAACTATTCTCGTAGCTTCGCAAAATTGAAGTTGAGCCACTGATGTCTTGCTACGTTTCTGGGGGGGTCAGATAGCTCTCAGATTTCATCAACCGAAGATGTAACCGTCTTACGGTTTTGGAATGTGAGGGTGAGTAATTAATGACAGAATTTTAATTTTGAGTGAGTGAAGTGAGTGAAGTGACATGTGGCCAAGTATGGTGACCTGCATTTAACCCATCCAAAGTGCACACACACAGCAGTGAACACACACACACACCGTGAACGAGTCCGACTCTCTAACCATTAGGCCACGACTTCCCCCACACATTTTGGGGTGAACTATCCCTTTAAGTACATCTATATATTACATTTCATAATTACTTCTTTGGTCTTTAAAATATGGTTAAAATATCCTTCTGAATGTACTGACAAGCATTTATGGTAAACTAAAATATACTGTAAAGTCACTTCAATTGAAACTTCCATGTCATGTATTTAAATAAATTTGTAATTACACATTTGTAATAATGAAATTGCAAATTAGTACCTTTGAAATATATTAACCTTAAATGAAATATCAAATAACACATTACAATTAAAATCAAATATTTTACATGTGCTTTAGTATGTTAGTCAACACATCGAAATAAGTGTACTTCTTTAAAGCACGACAAAAGATTATTAAAATATAATGTTTACAAAGTACACCTTTTAAGTGTGTTAAGAAACATAGGGCCAGATTTACCAAACAGGGCAAAATTCCAAAACAGCGCTGATGGGCGTAGAAATTTCTGCGTGTGATTAACTGACAATGCGCAAATTAAAGAACACAGACGCACCATCTAATTTGCATATCGACCAACCCAATATACTAAATGCAGTGCAAATTAGCATAGTCGCAAATAAGCAGAGCCGATGTTAATCAAACAGACGCAAATTAGTTTAAGACATACTTTTTTGGGGCATGAAATAATGGCGCAAATACTAGTAATTTGACGAGCGCAAACGTTAGTAAATTGTGTTGCGTGATTCATTTTAATTCTCTCCTCCCATAGATTTTGCGTCTGAAAGGGAAACTCCTAGAAATTAATATTCAATAAGGTCAGGCGCAAAAATAACTGTCTCCACGCCTTTTCAGCACTAATTCTTCACTGCGTGTCTTTAGTAAATCCTATCTTAACCAAAAAGACGGTTAGCGCTGGCACAAGCTGTTAGTAAATCTGGCCCATAGTCATGAAAGAGTACTCCACATACACTTAAGTGGCCTTTTATTTAATTAATATTATATTATTGTTTTTTGTATTGCATGTATTTTTTTAATATAATTTAAAGCGTACAATCAATGCAATTAAGCACACCACATTTTGACAAGTGTTGTATTGAGCATTTGGTCTAATTTGCACTGGCACATCATTAATCATTCACCATGTAGCAGTTTAAATATCATTGATGGATGAACACAAGGCTAACACAGTCAGCAGCAGATGCACAGCACCTCTAGGAAAAAAAGTCTTGGCCAAACCACACAGGGGAAACGAGGCTAAAAGATAATCACACCTCATTTATCCAGTAGATTTTCCCATCATTGATGCAGTAAGCACTGAGCAAGCACACTACGCTTCTTGCCAGCAATTTGACTCTTTCCCAGCACTCAGCATTAATGCCCACAACCTGACTGCAGTTTTCTGATTCCTGGCACCGAGCCTAGAACACCTGAGTTCTGCTAACACATGCAGAGACATTCAATAGGCTGTGATTTAACAAGCCATGGCCAGTTTCTCATAGCTTTTCCACAGTACAAAAAACAAACAAACAAAAAAAAAAACAACAACTATCAAATGGCTTAAAACATTTATGGTAGTGTTCTAACTTTTTTTTAACTTGTTTTAGAGCATTAGATTATAAAAGCTTATTTCCACCACGAAATAAAAATATGAAAAAAGGTAACTGTGCTTTTTATCTCACAATTTTTATTTCAGTTTGTTTCTCAGAATTGCGAGTTTACATCTCAAAATTGTGAGTTTACATCTCACAATTAATAAGACTATTTTTCTCAAATTTTTAGACACCTGACCAGACTGCATGCACATGCAGAGAAAAAAAGTCGGAATTGTGAGATGTAATCTCAGAATTCTGTGGAAAAAAAAAAAATCAGAATTGCAGGATGTAAACTGACGGAAAAAGTCAGAATTGTGAGATGCAATCTCAGAATTCTGTGAAAAAAGTCAGAATTGCAGGATCTAAACAGAATTCAACGAAAAAGTTGGAATTGTAAACTGAGAATTCAGAGAAAAATTCAAAATTGTGATATGTAAACAAAGAATTCTGAGTAAGAAAGTCAGAATTGCGAGATGTAAACTCAGAATTCTGAAGAAAAAAAATCAGTATTGTGAGATTTTAGTCACATATCAGAAAATGGCAGCTTTATTAATTAGATCTAGAGGTCTTTTCGGGTGGAATGTTTTTCTCCTCAGAAATGCAAATTTATGTGTGTGAGTTTAAAATAAACTGAATGTTCTTTGATGTGTTTGGTCCATCTGCTGTGGTCTACCACCTCAACCTCTTCCCAACAGCCCCTGTGATTAAGAACACAGATCTGCTGTCCTGCACTGTATCCGACACTCAGACATTCTGTGCCACCACAGCATGCTGATTCAATAAAATCCCTACATCTAGCACGAGCCATGCAAAACTCACCACCACAATGCGAGGGGTTTCTGTGGTTGCCAGGATGATGTTATGTGATTTATAGCTCTAGGTTAGTGGTTTTCAACTAGAACACCTCAGCAATCTTGCAAGATGGTCGCAAGATGACTTAAAATCATTTTAAAATTGTATTAAAATAATCTAAGTCAATCAAAAAATTTTAAATAAGATATGTACACCAACAACATGGGACGATATTTCTCAGTTTGCTGAAAATAGACTGAAAATGAGCTCTCACTTGGACAGTTTTCATTTTCACTGCAATGTAGAGATCTGTACAGACTGATTTTGCTCTACTGCAAGTTTCATTCCTCATGCACTACTTTCAGATTATACTCTGAGTAGGTGTCCCTGCATATAATGAATCTGTTCTAATGCATGCATGCATTTGAAGTAATAAACCACTCAAACATTAAAATTCTGTTATTTACTGACCCTCATGCTTGTAGGCTGTCAAGATTCACAGAACAAAAATGCTTCATTAAATGGAAATTCTCCCATAATTCAAATTAAATGTGACCTATGGTGCAGGTTTGGCATCATGTTACAAAACACTCAAGAACCTATAGCATTTGAGGTTTCTGATGATGCCTAGTAAGTACCGAAGCTGATTAGGAAGAAAGACCCACGTTAACAGTATTTAAAAAATACAGCATTTTTGGAACAACATGAGAATGAGTAAATAAATACTACATTTCATTTTTTGGATGAACTATTGCTTTAAAAGGTACAGAGGCACGTTAAAAATAACTGAATTTGTGGTGGAACTTGGCTGATTCACAACAGTCTGATTCTAGTTATAAGAGTCTTTAGAGAGTTGCTATTCCTGAAATCCTTTACCCCATGTCACGTTCCCCTGGTATACTTTCTAATTTCCATGTCAAAATGGTGTGAGCGGGTTTGAATGCGTAACGACTACATGTATTTTGTCAAGCTGCAGACTCTTTCAACCCTTGAAGTTGAAATGTGTGTCATGAGTCCGGTGAGTATCGCATTCAGTGTCAGCGGGATGGAGAATGATTTTTACTGCCTCAGCGTGTTGATACTGATCAATACTGCTCACCGTGGGAAGCGAGACAGAGACGGACTGCAATGGCGATGAGCAAGACATGTTAATGGAGTAGAAATAATAACATAGTGACGCGGAAAACTCAATAAAGACAGAATCGGCCAAGACTGCGATAAGAAATCAATGCTGAATAAAGAGACTCAAAGACAGTGTTGTGTCTAGAGAGACTCTATTAAAACAGATGTCATGAATGCACATCTCTCTCAGCAGTAATGGTGATTTGGGCTCCCATGGTCCCAGCGGAGAGCCAGGTTCAGCTAGCAGCATAGAGTTTCATCCCTGTCACGGCCCCGTACGGTTTCCATTTGAGCCTCACTAATAGGCCGCCAATATAAAGTCTGTGTGTGCATGTGTGCATGTGTGTTAAGTGGGGGTACGTGCATGTGTGCATGCTCAGGAGTGTTTGTCTCTCCGAGTCGAGGATATAGTTCCCTCCCTCCTCAATATCTGAGCTGGAGTGTACCTTATTTTGCAGCATCAAATTGAATGAATAAGGAAAGTGGTTACTGGAGCCTGCAATAGCGTGTACTCTTCGAAACAGCCCCTTTAGTTAGATTGATTTCAGAGTAAAATCTTTTTATGAGGTTGCATCTATGTAATTAGACATCAGCGTTAGCGATAATTTGACAGACCCCCTCTTGCATGAAGCGACAGGAGAAAAAAGCAACGCTGCCGTGACTGGCATGGCTTTCTTCCTTTAATTTAAGCTCTAATTAGCTTGGTATTTACAAATAACTGCAGTGAAGTAAGAGGGAAATGACATGCAGGACTTGTTGTTTCTAAAAAACAAGGAGCTTACTTTCAGAAAAACTTGTATACATTTTGAATGCAATGTAAAATAAAAGTATCTGATGAATGTAAGATTATGGTAAAAAATAGCAATGCTAAATTAAATGTATGATCATTAAAAATGGATGCGTAAAAAATATGGTTATTAAAATTTTGCAGGAATTAGGAAATACAACAAAAATGGTATTTTAATCGTTATCACGATTTCTGCTTCTCTCGATTGATTAAGCATAATCATCTGCAGTAATTTCTGCTGGTTATTTATCCTGAAAACATGTCATTTTCATTTGACATTTTCATGATCTTGAACTGGTAACAAGCCTTCATAAGCTTTTATACTTGCGGTTGCCAAGAGTTGTCAAAGAGTTTCAATCCCACATTCAGAGCTTTTATCTTAAATGGATACATTTTCTGCCAAGTGTTTTAATTAATCCCAAACGGGCAACTACGTGTATGTGCTCTTTCTGCTTTGAGAAAAAAGCACTGATGATCTGAAAAAAATCAACAAACATGTCGACTGGAGTTTTGTGATCTCTATTGAGATATTCTGCTCAAATGAGAGTGTCATACAGCCAGCCTATGTTCCTCCTAAATCTGCAAGTGAACCTCAGTGACAAACTGTATTAAATCCAAATACTGTGCCACAATACAAAGTCTTTTTTGTTGTTGTGAGAGAAAGGGAGATTCCTGCAAAATGGAATCTAAGTATGTTGCTCAAATTGTTTATGTCAAATTTTTTTTATGTAAAATCATTTATTGTTTCTTAATAAAAGACCATTTTTGGCATTAATAGGATATTACAGATTTTTCAGCTATATCTGTGTAAGATTTTGCACATAAATACTCATAAACAGTAAATCTTTTTCTACATTCATGCTGCAAATCATTCACA
Source organism: Sinocyclocheilus anshuiensis (assembly GCF_001515605.1). Classification (NCBI taxonomy): domain Eukaryota; kingdom Metazoa; phylum Chordata; class Actinopteri; order Cypriniformes; family Cyprinidae; genus Sinocyclocheilus; species Sinocyclocheilus anshuiensis. Next base: position 1,423,376 of record NW_015542555.1, read on the forward strand.
ACAAGAACCATTGCAAACTATTTACAACAGAAACACCAAATGTTTCCTTTTATGAAATTTTTTCAATAGGATGTTCTCTTGGTAAGCAAAAACACAGCATATGCGTGCAAGTTTGAACAAGTGGGACCATGTGGTGTGAATGTTCATTAAAAATCCTACTATCACAGGACACAAGAACTTCATAATGCCACCAGAGGGATTGCGGACTGAATCATGGGGAGAGGCTTATAGAACACTCAGATGGTTTGCTTGGGTGTGGGAATGGAGCAAGTGGGGTCTTCTCATATCAAGACACATAAAAAGCATGAACATTTCTAAATCTATATTCTTCCCACCCTGACCAAAATATATCCTGTTCACATGATCTGCATGATGGGAAATGCACCTCGAAACACAAGCGACATGTGTCGCATTGCCCTCCAGATGAAGGTTGCTAGGCAGCAATAAAAAAGTGAAAATCGTAAAAACAATTATTACTTAGAATTCATACATGTCCAGTAATAACAGGCTTCCAAAGGGACCTGTAAGCAACATAGTGCTGTTTGATGATTTGCTCCATGGAGTTTACAGGGCCTGTTCTCCAAATGATGTATTTTCTGTTCTTATTTGTCTGGATTTAATTTGTCTGGTTTTAATAGTTTTATTAAATTATAATAAATAAAAGGATTTCTAATCAATCTGTCAAAAATGTATAAAAGTTTAAAGATAATAGTGCCATTTAATTAATTAATTAATTTTTTTTTTTTTTTACATTTCTGTGTTGTTTGTTCTTCTGGAATGTGTGTTTTATAATTTAATACTAATTTATTATCATAAATGATGGTAACAAACGGAATGTATAAAATATTAACAATTGAATTAATTTTAAATGAAATGAATTTTCAACATTTTTTGGCAAACAAACTGGAAAAACTTTTTTTGGACAAACAGTTTAAATTAAAACATGGATGAAAAAAGGTGATTGTAATGTGGGTTTTGGGTTTTGTTTCATGTTCATGTTTTCATGTCTTTTATTTTGTAATTGTTTCATGCTGTTT
>NW_015542555.1:1424437-1424973 GCF_001515605.1 Sinocyclocheilus anshuiensis
CATGCCAGTTAAGTCAAAGTTTACTCATGTCATATCTACCAAGTCAAAGCCTGATCACATCCTGTCTGCCAAGCCAGAGTTTGCTAACGTCATGTCTGCTACCCCAGGGCCTGCTCACGTCACGTCTGCCAAGCCAGAGCTTGCTCACATCATGCTGACACATCAAGAGATTCTTCACAAAATGGCCGCTCTTCTAGAGTCTCGTCACGTCTCGACTGATCTTCCAGAGTCTCATCACAACATGGCCACTCTTCTAGAGTCTCGTCACGTCTCGACTGATCTTCCAGAGTCTCGTCACGACATGGCCGCCACGCCTGAGTCCCCGGCCAAGATGGCCGCCACTGAGTCGGACGCGGAGCTTGGGCCAAGACTGAAAAGACGGATTGCTAGTGTGATGGACCCACCTCTGATGTCGGTGCGAGCTGCAGGCATCCCGGTACGTCTGTCCTGCCATGGCCAAGGAGGCCGTTCCCGAACTCACTGCCTGCCATGTCACGGCCACAGAGGCTGTTCACGAACTCACAGACTGTCTTGTC
>NW_015542555.1:1425369-1425706 GCF_001515605.1 Sinocyclocheilus anshuiensis
GTTGATAAAACTGCGGGGCAGCGCTAAAAAGTTTGTTCCTGAATGTCTGAGTGCGGCCGCAACGTGATCTGTCAGTGTGACTGAACTTAACATCAAACTGCTTGTTTCACACAAATGCTGGCACAGATGTGCATGTTCGGCTAGAGTCGCTTTTAACTCGTGCATCTTCGGAAGCGGAGCTGCGCGGAAAGTTACAAAAAATGTTGTGCACACCGCCACACGAAACGATGCGCACTCAAAACGAACATCCGCCAACACCACGATGACGTCATATTTGCCACGCGCACCTAAGCGAACTTGCGGACGCGTCGAGTATAAATCAGCCTTGAGCGTGTGT
>NW_015542555.1:1425905-1449646 GCF_001515605.1 Sinocyclocheilus anshuiensis
TCCTCTTCACGGGCCTGGCCCTCCGTCCCTCCCCCAGTTCCGCCTCCACTCCACCACCCTCCTGGACTTTTTTGGATTTTGTTTGGGCGTCTGGAGCCACCCTTAGAGGGGGGTATGTAATGTGGGTTTTGGGTTTTGTTTCATGTTCATGTTTTCATGTCTTTTATTTTGTAATTGTTTCATGCTGTTTGTGTCATGCTTCCCTTGCCCTCATGTCTTCATGCTATTGGTTCCTCTTTTCATTGTGTCATGTTCTGATTGGTTGACTTAGTCATGTGTCTTGTTTCCCATTGGTTTGTTCATGTCATGTGACCCTCTTGTTTCCTATAAGTAGCTTCATGTTCCCATTGATATGTGTGTAATATTACTCAAAAAAACTATTAAAGTTTTTCTTGTTACTTTGAGAAGTACATTTTACTGCACAATTGCAATTGATTTCTGTCATAATTTCTTCAAGTTAAAGCAAACTTTTATTTTATTCATCCAAATTGTGTGACATTCCTTGACATTCCCCAGCATACAGTAAATTCCATTCTGTAATTCCATCTGCATTTTCCACATCGCTGAAATCATAGTGACCTGAGTTTAATACGCTGAGGAACATTGACAGAGATTATTATGTGAAAAGGTCTTCACAGATGGATCAACCTCAAACCAGTAAGAAAGATGCATTCAATATATTTTTCTTACTTCGTAACCAAAGCAACTTACAAAAGCATTGACTCTTTACCGGGTATCCAATACAAAGCAAGAGCTCAGACAAATTCAGAATTGATGGTTGGCGGTTGGTAGAGAGTCTGTAAGAATGAGCAGACAGAAAGATTTTAGATCTCAATTGCTTAAGAGCAAATTAATTTGAGTCCTCAGTCAATATCAAGTGGATTTGATTGCCTGTTATAAGAACTTCACAGCACGACTGCTCCTCACACAGTCGATAGCGGTTGCCGGCTTGCGAACAAACTCTGTCAATAACGTTCCTTGCTGAGTCAAATATAGTAGTTTTATATAGAGAACGGCTCAGAGTTTAGCGGCTTCTGCTACTCCTAGATTGAATTATAAATAAAGATGAAGACCTTTTTGTGTGTGACTGTTATCAATGGTGATTTTGAGAAAGGTCTGGCTGCAATGTCATGAAAGCTTCTACTATGAGATACTTGTCACAGTAAGCCAATATCAACTTCTATATTACCCTGTACTTGTACTGACTGAACATGAATAAACTGCGTGTGAACTATAGATTCATCATTTAGTTTTCTCTCTTATTTTTTTATCAATATATATATATATATATATATATATATATATATATAAAATATACCAAAATATTTCCTATATTGATATATATATATATATATATATATATGTAAAAAATCCTACAATATTTCCTAAATTGAACTAAAGATGATTTGGACATTGTCCAAGCTACTATAAGAATGAATGCAGTTTTGTTACTCTGCACAGTTGTAAAAGGATACCATTGATCAAATGAGGAACTAAATAGGGGGTTTTGAGGAGTCTGCTTTATGTTCCCTAGTCTGTCTTTCTCTCTCTGTGCGATCTGATTTCTTTTCAGAGGGGAATAGATTTCCTTTTTCAGCTTCTCACACAGAACGGGTGTTTTGAGCGGCTCAGAGGTGCTCAAGGCAGGTCTGGTGCTCAGGTCGATAAAGAGAGCATAGCTACTGAATGGGCTGTATTTACTGCTGAATGCAGCTGATTAGCCAGAGACTTGAGCGCAATCTGGAGCAAAACCAACAGAGTGAATACAAGGAGGAGAATGAAAAGCGGACAGCTGGTACAGTAGATGGCCATATAATTCCATAATAAAAGCTCATGATTTGATACAAATATTGGAGATATAATTGAATAAATCGAGGATGGTATTGGCATATGCATCAGCATACATTTTTTTAAATTTAAATACCTGAAAAACATGCCAAATGTACATATCTACAAGCATGTAAATGTCCTTTTTGTTGTGTTTTCATCCCTCGTGCTCCGTGACCTAGTTTTTCCCCTGTGTTTGATTATGTTAGTCAGTTCATCTGTGTCCTCGTTAGTTGATCCTCCTCACCTGTCTCTCATTAGCACCCCTACTTTATTTCTGTCTATTCTGTTTGTCATCGTCCGGTATTAGTCGTATTGACTACGCTACCTTGTGTGTACCTGCCCTGTCTGAACTTACTCTTGTGGAATTATTAAAGATTATTGAACTTATCGTCTTCGTCATTGTGCTGCCTCACTCTACACACCATAGCCGTGACAGTAAATGTGTCATATATTGAGCAATCATTAATTACTAGATCTTTTGAGATAAAACAACATTATGCAGAACTCAAAACTTCCTCCCCAGTCCATTGAAATTAGGGCTGTCAAATCAATCATGATTAATCGCATCCAAAATAAAAGTTTGTTTCCATAATGTATGTGTGTGTACTGGATATATTTATATGTATATATAAATACACATACACATACACACATGTATATATTTAAGATTTCTGACTTTTCTGAATTTCCATAAACACTCAAGTTTACATATAGATGATACTCAGTGAGGTCATAGTGAGGTAATCAAAGTTGGACAGGTACTATTATTTTAAAACACTAGAGGATCTAATGATAAGAATAAAACTTGGGAAACTCAGCCAAACACTGTGCTGTTCCTGGCAGTGCAAACCAGCCTGGACCCAACAGCGAATCCACAGCTTGTGAGCACTGTTTCTCATTTCTAATGTGAAGATAGATAAATGCTTTAGCCACGTAAATTCTTATGTATCAAGGTAAATTCTCAATTCTCACACTCACATACAGGAATTTGTGTGACTGCTAATATTCTATATCCTTTCAATGTTTTATATGTGATATAATTAAAAATGGAAAATCAGTGAACTTTATTGACAAAGTTGCTGTATATGTGAACAGGTGGAAAAGGAACATTGAAAATCAACCTGATTAACTCTTTTCCCCATCATTGCCATGATTTTCCATCATTTATGACACAACGCTTCACTGCCACTGACAAGTTATTCTGGCAATCCGTGTTTTCACTGTTATATGTAGGGGGTGCTGTTACAGATCTTCTGAAATAGTACAGCATCTCCAGATCCAAAAATAAATGAAGAAGAATAATAAATCAGAAGGAGTGGATAGAGGGCCTGTCCCAATACCCACACTTGTGGTCTTGGACACTTGAGAGCACATACACGTGACAGGAAGGAAATGCACAAGACTCTCCCAGGTCTGAAAAATGCCAAAATCCAGTGCCTTTAATGCACACTAAATCCACACTGTATCTCTAATACCGCTTTGGAGCAGTATTTGAGGCTAAGCATATCACATCATGCATCATGTTCAGAAACTCACGTGTCCCGAAATCGCAAGATACTGAAGAAAACGTAATTTAATTAGATATTACCTACCATTTATGTAAAATGCATAAAGTGTTGCACATTTTATTGTTGCAGAGATGAGTATGTATATTTTGTAAAATGTTTGCAACTGCTTTTTATCACTTTACTTGAAGCACCACAGTTAAACTGTCATACATAGGGACTACTGAACAGAAATGTAGAAGTTTATTTTAAAGTGCAAAGTATTAAATGTACAAAATGTGTACAGTAAATAAAGCTCTGTAAAAACTTTACTTACATTATTACAATACTATGTTGTAAGTGTGTCCCATTGGATAATTTAAAGTTCTACACACTTACTGTCTTCACACCCACTTGAACACTTCAGCCAAATACACTAAATACATCATATAAGTAGACCAAGTGTTCAAGTGCAAAGACCACAAGTGTGGGTTTTGGGACAGGCCCAGAATTTGTTTATGCAAAAGTAAGCTAACACGATCATCAAACATTCAGCAGCATTTAATGCAAAACATCCTAATGTTACTGAGAAAAACACTGTCGATGTCCGCAAAGACGAAGAGGTATATGACGGAGGTACTGATGGACTCAGACTCTGATAATTCATGTTTTGATTATTATTCTGAGCATATAAATTTTGTTGATGAATAATTTTCATCAATTCTTGTCAACATTTTTTCACTGATGAAAACGAGACGATAACGAAATAAAAACTTGATTTGAATGACAAAAACTATGACAAAAATCTATTGACATTTTTGTCACCAAATAAAAATGAGACAAAAATGTTAAGGATAGACGAACTGGGAAGAGATCCAGTCAGAATGAATGTCATGTCAAAGCAATTAAAAATGTGCCGATATTGCATGTTTAAACCTTAGTATCTTTCATATTAACAGTTAATGGGTGTTTTCTCTATAAATATTTAGTTAATGGAGTTTTTAAACTTTTAGAGAAATGCTTCATTGAAATGCTTTAAACTGTAACTAAACCCATCAGATTTTAGTCGACTAAATCTACTGTAGTTCAAAATTAAAACTTGTTCTGAATCTGATACGAATGCAAAAAGTGTTTGACAACGCCATTTTTTTTTTAGGTTTTTTTTTTTTTTTTTAGATGGAACTTACTGAAGTGTTGATAAAAAAAGAATTAATGATACTAGAATAAAAAGTTTTCTACTCAATTTCTCTTCAAACCCATAAAGCATAAGCTACAGGTAATGTAAAGCATATTCATGCACACAAAAAGAAATGGTCAGTGGAAAAACACAGCTGGCCCTAACAGAGGGGTCTGTTCCTGTGTGGAAAAATCCCTGCTAACGGGAAGCAAGGGTCCATCTGGGGAAGTGACATCGCACCAGCCTCAGCTGCGGGTGGGAGCTAATGTAATTACCATGGAGACGTGAGGAGAGTGAATGACAGGCTCACCCCCTGATCAAATTGCCTCTCCTGAACGAGGAAGGGTGTTACGTGGGGACACCGAGACAAGAACACGGGATTGGGAAGATGAACCCCACAGAGAAAGAGGATGTCAATAGACAGTCTGTTGCAGATGGTTAAAGGATGTCCTCATGGACGGTGAGGGGGGTGAGATGGAGGGATGTGGGTTTCAACATGCACATCAAATGGCGCTAATTTATGAAGAAATCTGAGAGAGGCCAGGGAGTAGGGCTACAGGGATTACGCCACTGGGAAGATGATCTCTTTGACTTCAGCAAACCCATGATGTAGGAAAGGAAAGCGGAGAAGTCACTCCAAAGGGATGCTGAGAATGGTAGATATTACAATGCAAAGTGGACATGTTTATGATCTTGGTCTCAAAAAGGAAAACAGTTTGCTTCCATATGGATTGCAGAGCGTTGTGGGAAACTGTGGGAGAGTAGCTGCACTGTGGTTTCCTGTGCAAAAATATCAGGCCTAACCCTAAAAACAGAGTAAAGTAGTAGTTTACAAATTTGAAATTACATTACTAAGTGGCAAGTAGGGTTATTATAGATAGCTACAACCAAAACCATAAAAAATTAAATAAATAAATTAAAATAAATGTTAACTGAAATAAAATCAAATCTAAAAAAAACCCCGTATTAATTCAGCTAGTTCCCAAGGAACTACACTAAACAAAATTATAAACGCAACACTTTTGTTTTTGCCCCCATTTTTCATGATCTGAACTCAAAGATCTAAGATTTTTTCTATGTACACAAAAGGCCTATTTCTCTCAAATATTGTTCACAAATCTGTCTAAATCTGTGTTAGTGAGCACTTCTCCTTTGCCGAGATAATTATTGAGATGCACCTGTATTAAAAATAATAAAAATGACACGTACAATTACTAAAACATTAACATAAATTAAAATAAAAACAGAAAATATAAAAATAAAAACTAATTCAAACTATTAAATTGGCAAAATTTGCATTTTAAATGTATTTGCCAATTGCTTTTGTAGTCCAAATAAAATTAGTATTTTTTCAATAATAAATGGATACACCAATATGCACTAAACATTGTCAAAACAAGATACAATTACTAAATTAGGGGTGTTACAGTTAGGGTTGCCAACTTCAGAAAATGAAAATACGGGACAATCACCTTACGGGGGGCTTGGTCTCTATTTAACAACATTACAATAGCGAAAGACGACTTCCCTTACTGATCACGTCTCTTGCGCGGTGGGATGTTGGACTCATGAAAAATAATCACGTAGTTTGTATTCACCAAAACTGATTTACTGAAGTGAAAACACGGATGGAATTGGCGTTAGCGCAAGTGCCGCTTGCTGTGAGGAGGGAGCGACGAGCCGGCAGAGGATTGCGCAGCCTTCCTCGAACAGTTCACGATTTCTGATTTACTTAACGTATACTGCGTGAGGGGGGCTGTGATTGGATGATGACAGGTATCGGTGATCATTCTCAAGTGATCAGCACTGCTGCTGTTGTATCAGTCAGTGGTTAGATCAGCGTAGCAGTCAAAAAACGGGACAAGGGAGGTCACGTACGGGACAAATCAATTAGGCCCAAAATACGGGACGTCCCGGCTAATACGGGACGGTTGGCAACCCTAGTTACAGTATACATATCCATACCGAAAATTTTCGGTACAGGGCTTTTGGTTTGATACACATGTGTTCCGAACAAATATACCATTGTTTTTACCACTGCCTGAGTGAAACTTCATTGGAAACTTCCAGTTTTATATATTGTTACTTTGATAAGAAACAAAGTCTCATCTTTCAAATTATGCCGTTTTTTTTCAGGAAATTCAAACAATAAATGTCTCTTTGTTGTGGCGCGACAGATCGCTGTATAAAGGCCTCAGTTCAAACGGCAGCGCGGAGCGCGAGGGAGCGTAATAATCCCTTCCTCTTTACTTCTAGTTTTACCGTGAAATAAACATGAATGAACATCTCATGCCTCATGTAATCGCTCAATCACTGTTTCAACCGCGGAAAGACGTCAATAAAATAGCTTGTAAACAAAATGCCACATAGCATTTTATTTACCTCAGGCAAGTCATCAGTGTCCACAGCTTGTTAGTTTGCTAGAGAAATGAAGTCTAGAGCATTTCGCGAAATAGTAGATTATATAGTCATATTTTACTTTACTTTTTAGTGATGTCTTAATTATTTAATGTATGTTTAAATAAATCTGTTATGAAACAAGTTACGACAGTCACTGTGAAAATATATTTCAACAACAAATAGACATTTTATCATTTAAAATTTGATTTAAAAACTGCATTATGTGCAATTTACAGGTTTGGTTATTATATTTAAAAATAAATAGTAATTAAATTTAAGTTTGGGCTCTGTTCTTAACTTACAGTAATGTAAAAGGGCTCCCTATAGATTAGAGCATAAGCTGAGGTAGATTTTTTAAAATAAATTTGAGTTAAAATTGAATTTATTTAAAGTAAGAGCAATTTGTTCAGTAAACCACTGTTTAATAAAAAAAGCAATTTTATGTTTTTCCCCCTGCTGTACCGAAACCATACTGAACCATCATGTTTACATGTGTACCGTTACACCCCTACTAAATTATGTTTTCAGAAAAATATACTTAATTCAAAGAGAAAATATGTTTAAAGCATTTTTTTTTCTTTAAAAACCAATATAAACGTTTTTTTTCTTCTAATTTTAAGCTTAAACTTGTAAAAAATTAATTTTGTAAGATTTGTCTGAAAACAAGTTGATAACCGAATGGTGGCCAACATTACATATATGTTCAAGAAAAATAAATAAAATATGCGAAATGCCTTTACTTTTGAGTTTTACAACAAATCAATTCAGTACATTGTAATGTACGTTATGAAATACAGATAGCTCATTTATCACTTCAGAACTTCTTTCATCGCTTTTGAAAGAATAACAATAACTTTGACCAATACAATACAAACTTTATATTTAGTGCTTATGTGCAGACACCTCTCTAGTCCAATTAAGTGCAAAACACATTAAAATAATGAAAAATGCCCCTTATTAAAAAGAAAAAATCAAATGAAATAAAGATAATGAAAGGTTTAGTATGCTAGAGAATGAACTGCACTGGGTAAAACAGTGAGCTTCATGCATAAAGCATCCAGGCTAAATGTGCTGTGTAGCTAAACACTAGACTAGCATATGCTGGATGAAGGTCTGTGCCAGCACTCAGTGTAACACAAACCCACGTGACTGAGCACAATATTCAGATCATATTACCACACTGCAGCGCTTACGCTTCAACGAGCATGCGTATCAACCAACTTTTATGACTCATTGCAATTATGTCTTGATGAGCACACCATCAAAATATCCAGGCGAGCTATTTTCAAAAGTATGACAGTAATAGGTTTACAGTTGACACTAAAGCTCTGCTCCAAATCTACTGATGAAAAAAAGATTTTATGCTTACCAAGGCTGTATTTATTTTATCAAAAATACAGAAAAAAATAGTTTTCTAAGTGAATATATTTTAAATTGTAATTTATTCCTGTGATGCAAAGCTGAATTTTTAGCATCATCCTGTCTTCAGTGTCACATGATCCTTCAGAAATCATTCTAATATGCTGATTTTCCTCTTAAGAAACATTTATTATTATTATTAATAATAAAGTTATGCTGCTTAACATTTTTATAGAAACTGTGATACATTTTTTTCAGGGCTCTTTGATGAATAGAAAGTAAAAAAAACAGCATTTATATGAAATAGAAATATTTTGACACATTATAAATGCATTTACGGTCATGTTTGATCAATTTAATGTGTTCTTGCTGAATAAAATGATTCATTAATTTCCAAAAAATAAAAAATACTGACCCTTTTAATAGTAGTGTACATTTACAGAGGAGACTGAGCTCAGAGAAACAAGTGAAATCAAGATGTTGGACAAGAGAAATATGGGCTATCATTTACATATTATCATTTACATACTTTAGTATTAAATATTAATTATACTTCGATTTCATAAGTATATTAGGAGAGGAGCTGCTTATATAGGCAGTAGCCTTTGAAACATTTTTTCAAATCCTGTCCAAAAAATAAATCATTGCTAAAAAAAAAAAGAAAAAAAGATTGGTCAATATTGAACATCTTCAAAAAAATCTATTACAAACACAAACACTTGAAAGTGGTTTAGGGGGTCCTTAAATATATGTGAAGAAGCCTAAAACGGACTCCAAATCTTTAAAGTGTTTCCCACTGAATCTCAATCCCATCATCTGTCTCCTCCATCGCTGCTTTGAGAGGATTTAGTCCACATCTTCTTGCATGGAAACAAATGCTGATCTGAGGGCCACAGATCCTCAAAAGAATCTCATCAGTGACCTCCTGCCCTCTGACCTGAGTTCAGGTCACAAGTAGCACAGTGGATTTACGACCTGGATCTCGTGGGTAATAATGGACAGTGAGAGAGTGAGGCGGAAAGCACTTAAAGTAATGGAAGTGAATGCCGCTTCAGTGTTATCATTCCTCCCTATGGGAACTCTGTCGCACAGCCATTAACGCCACTATTAGATAAGTGTGCTGCGCACTGATGCATTTATTAAAACTCTGCATCGCTGCCTATTAACTATAGTGTAAAATAACTGTGCAAGCTCGAGGAAATAAAAATGTCACTGACATTAAACACAAGGCATCGGACTGGGTGTTCTTGTGGGTTAAACATCAACAAATGAAGACAGAATTATTAATGTTATGCATTTAGCAGATGCTGTTTTTTCCAAGCAACAGTATATTTTTATTATACGGTCCATCTCCCTGGAGTCACCTGGGGTTAAGGGCCTCGCTAATGTGTAAGCTCTGCTGGGGTTTGAACCAACAGCCTTCCAGCCACGATCATTAACCACCAAACCACAGTCAAATAGGAGTATAAATGTACACTTTTGTCTTAATAAATGACAAATATGAATCATTAAAGCACATAGAAGAATGCATTCAATTGAGCAAAAGTGACTGATTTCAGATAAAAAAAAGCTGTTCTTTTGAACTTTCTACTAAGGATACTTAAGAACTTGTATCATGGTTTCCACAAGAATATTAAGCAACTGTTTTCAACATTAATAATTGAATGTTTTGAGCAGAAAATCAGCATATTAGAATGATTTCTGAAGGATCATGTGACACTGAAGACTGGAGTAATGATGCTTAATTATAGAAACAGTTAAAGTCAAAATTATTAATCAATTAATTTAATAAAAATAATTTCACAGTATTACTGTTTTACTGCAAGCTGCTTTTGATCACATGCATGCAGCACTGCTGAGCATAAGAGACTTAAAAAATAATAAAAAGGGGTATAAAAAGTCTATGAATTAGGTTTCAGTGCTACTGGTTATGAAAATCATGATTTTTAAGCACATGTTGTTTTGGGGTGAATTTTGAAAAACGTTCCAAAATTACTACATGGTTTTCAGGACTGCAAATTTCACTTCTAATGAAGTACATATGCTTTGAATTTGAGTTTCACTCTCTTTAAGTCTTCTCAGTAAGCTATAGAGGGTGAATTGTGGATATGTTCATGTCAGAGCAGCCTTTTCACACTCAGTCTCATGATCCTGGGATAAACATACACATAATAAATCTACAGTAATGCTTCATTAGACTATCTGTGATTTACTGAATGTGTCATTAGAAAACAATTTTATACTGCCTCCTTAAAAATTTCAACACACATACATTGCGATGTAATCATTTATCAATAAGTAAACAAGTTAAAGTGTTAGCAGTGGTGTTTGTATCAGCAGTGATCTTGTTCTGTGACTTTACATATAGAATGTTATAGCTACAGTACAAAGCAAGTACAGATTTTCTCACATTAATAAAATTAGGTATTTTTGATTGCTTAAAAAAAAAAGTACATTTAAAAGTACATTGGTTATTTCTCAGAATTGCGAGTTTAAATATCTCAATTCTGAGTCTTTTCTCACAATTACAAGTTTATATCACACAATACTGACTTTATAACTCGCAACTGTGAGTTGATATTACGCAAAAAAAAAAATATGTGAGAAAAGTTAGAACTGTGAGATGTAAAATCGCAATTGCAAGAAACCCAAGGACGCAGATGTTTCAGGATAAAAAAAAAAACACATGACCTTGTTTGTTTTTATAGACAGACACTCTGTCCTGCCCACACGCCCCTGTATTAATACACCTCAGATGATGAAGGACAAAAACAAGGAAATGCAGAAAGAGGACAGCATTGATTGGATGAGAGCGAGTGGGTGATGAAAATAAAAAGTACTTAGGAAATGCATGCATTCATAACAGCTTTATTGCAGATGTTTCTCCTAAGATTCATTAGCAGAAATAAAAAAGACTGGTGCTGTCAATCGACTGATTTATTTAATCAAGATTGCACAGGATTTCAAATTTAATTCTAATAAAGGACCTCCACATATAATGATAGCCTTCTGAGGGACACCCTTTTATAAACTACATATGAACACACATACATAGAGCTCATCAAAGATGGTAAACGCAGAAGCTCAGATGTTCAAGCGTGATATGCTACAACCAAAGACATTTGTTTTAGCTCGTGACAGAGGCACATGCTTCATATTTTAATTTATTTTAGGGCGCCTTTATGATCTTTTGGATCTTCTAAGTTTTGGTTTCCTGGACTCTCAAAAGTAATTTCATTAAAAATATCTTAATTTGTGTTTAAGCAAAGTCTTATGGGTTTGACATGACATGTGGGTGAGTAAATAATGACAGAGGTTTAATTTTCAGGTGAACTAGCCCTTTAAATTAAGAACTGAACATTGACAGTTGTAAAAAATATATTGTATAACCTATTTATAGCAATTGTTTTGCATTTTATGGACTTAATCTTACATATAAAATGTAACAAAATGTTTTTTCTGCCAACTTGTTTTCAACATACTCTGATGCCCTTTTTATTTATGTTTGTACAAATTACAGTGTTCGCCTGTGGGTGATACTTCAAACTTATTGTGCTTTATGTCACGGTTGCACTACTGTGAGGAGTGCGGAGCGAGGAACTAAGGAGACGAGGAGTACATCAATCGAGAGATTTTAATGATTTCAAGGGAACACGGAAAACACACGTAGCACTCGGATGAACAATACCGGACAAGGAACTCAAAACAGGAAACACTTTAAATACACAACTTAATCAGGGGAAGACGAGACACACCTGGAATCAAATGAGAAACAATCAGGGAGCAGGAACAGGAAGAAAACCGAATAAGGGCAAGGAAGGCACATGGGGAGCAAAACACACACAAGACAAGAAACAAAGTCTGACATAACTCCCACCGCCCGGAAGGCGCATCCCGCGCCGTACAACATCCAACGGGGAGGGGGTTGGGTGCTCTGGAGGCCTCTAGGAGCAGGGTTCCAGGACGGAAGGCCTCCAGGGCGTTCCAGGACCCATGGCGGATCTGGCAGTTCGGGGCGCCATGGCGGAGCAGGCAGACTAGGAGGCCACGGCGGAGCAGACAGTTCAGGAGGCCATGGCAGAGCAGACAGTTCAGGAGGTAATGGCGGAGTAGGGAACTACCTGTCCACTGTAACTACTTTATGAACTACATTTTCACATTTTTTTGAAGAAAATGTGAGTAGTGTTTAACCATGCAACTCGGCTACAATGTTTATGAGATACGGGTGATTGCTAGGATTTTGAAGCGATTACTATGATATTTCTGGGTGGTTGCTAGGGAGTTCTGCTTGATATCTTACTGGCCACAGTAACCCAAACCGCTGATATTCAGATTCCTACTGTAGGTTTTCCTGTAACGTGTGTAAGTGAGGACCTTTACTTCAAAATAAATTTGATCCACAAAATTAATTTCCACATCCACAGAGCTCTCTCAAGGGTTCTCAATACAAGCCACACTCATTCTGTGTTTAGCTCTGCCCTGAAGGAGTTATTGGTCTGTTGGTTGTTGCTGTGCTCCATGAATGGATATGTAGTAGGGAGAGAGGCCTGGGCGATTGAATTTGTCGGTGGTAAATATCGTGAGATTGGATTTATGCATAGCGGGTCATCGGAGGGAGAGAGAGAGAGAGACAATGAGAGAGAGAAGATAATGGGGATTTCAGGCAGATAAACGGACTGGTGGAGAAGAAGATGGAGCAGAAAGGTGAGGGGCGTCAGGAGTGTTGGGACAGGGAAAAGAAGAACAGGCAATTTGAGGAGCTTGCCGGCATTTGCGTTTAAATTGGGGACATATTGAGTCCAAACAAACAGCGGAGGGGGATCATGCAGTCACAAACAATTTAAATAGGATTCTGCCATTACAGAAGTATGAGGTTATTTTGCTGTGAACTTCTGGATTTTGCACAATCGCATATCAGTGATTGAATATGCAATAATGCTTCTCACAGCAGCAGAGAAGCCCACTGTTTTTTGTTGAGAGAACAGGAATAGTCATTACATCCACAGATGCAGTCTTTTTCAAGGACTATGTGTTGTTGTAATGGCTGTTTTAATAAAAAAATAACTGTAAACACAAGAAAAGATACATATCACCATATGTTTATAGCTCATGACTGATACAGCATTATCCTTCAGTACAAATATATTTTGTTCACTTGTCTCTTTCAGTTTTTTTAGTTATATCTTTTGTGTTTTCTTAGTTCTTGATTTTTTGCTTTATTTTTTCATCTATTTGTGCACTACATTCCTTCCGTGATTTTTTCTAATATTTGTTCATATGTCATTTACAATTTTGTTTGTTTTTGCATTAGTTCTTTTTTCCTTTCATTTGTTTGTTCTTTCTGATATTTGTTTATTCTTTGTTTGTTTTTGCATTAGTTCTTATTTTCCTTTCATTTGTTTGTTCTTTCTAATATTAGTTTGCTCTTTTGTTTGCTTTTGCATTAGTTCTTATTTAGGTTCATTTGTTTGGTCTTTCTGATATTTATACTTTTGTACATTCCTTTGTTTGTTTTTGCATTAGTTCTTATTTTTGATTCATTTGTTTTTTTCTTTCTGATATTTATACATTTGTTCGTTCTTTTGTGTGTTTTAGCATTCGTTTTTATTTTCCTTTCATTTGTTTGATCTTTCTGATATTTATACTTTTGTTTGTTCTTTTTTTTTTGCATTAGTTTAATTTTCCTTTCATTTGTTTGTTCTTTCTAATAGTTTATATTCATTCTTTAATTTGTTTGCTTTTGCATTAGTTCTTATTTTCCTATCAGTTGCTTGGTTTTCCTAATTTTAAAAAATGTTAATTCTTTCTTTTGTTTCCTTCTGCACTTGTTCTTATTTTCCTTTCATTTGTTTGTTCTTTCTAATGTTTGTTTATCCAGATCAAAATTTTGGTTTAGAAAAAAACCCCCAACCTATTGTTCATGAGTCAAGATTAGATATTTTGTGGACAGGAGCCCCAAGCATGGCCGAAGCTTTCACTACAACACACGTCATCCCAGAGAAACTGAACTGGCAGTGGCAGCTGCGGTAATGTGAATGCTGTAGCCTATACACTCAACGCAGAGAGTTTTATTTTGCCTTGTCAAGCTTTTGAAGTATTGATTAATGTAATTGTTAGTGTTTTTAAATAAAAGTTTTCTAAACAACATCAACTTTTTTTGTTCGCTCTTCTTTGTATATTCATTAGATTTTTTCTTCTTTCTTTTGTTTGTTTATAAGAGAGCTATTCGGCTCAGGACCTGGGGAGCTGCTGCCCTGCAGAGTTTAGTTCTGACTCTAATCCAACACACTTGCCTGTAATTTTGTAATGTTCCTAAAGACCTCCATATGACCATCTTCAGATGTGGAGCTGAACTCTGCCAGACAGTGGCGTGGACAGTGGAGTTAAAGAACTCCAAGTTTACTATTTCTTATTGTTTATTTGTTCTTTCTTTTCCTTTCTTTAATTTGTTCATTTAGATTTTCATTTTATATTTCAACCTGCTTATGTGAAACAAACACATACAGATACAAACACGAACACACTGACACATCAATGCATACAAATACACACAGCGGTTCTTGTGTATGTGTGGGATCAGGATCAATTTGTTATGAATCCCTTTATCACGCACTCGCAAAAGAACGTGTTGTGCAAGCTAACAAGTTATATAAGATCTAAACCCATAGAACTCACAAAACCGACTATAAGGGTCTAAACTGAGCCACAGTTTTCCTCTAAAGCCTATTTCCTTTCTAAATGCCTTTCCTAATCATTGAGATGTACGGCTCTATGATTTGAGTGTGACTTGATTGTGGGTGTTGGACCTTGCTGTAAAGACGGGTAAGATTGCCAATTGGCAGTGTGTGCTGTACTTAGACTGGTGCTGGTTGGACCCTTAAGGGGATATTGAACACAAGCTGCAGAGCAAACTAAACAGCTTATTAATGAGCTCAGGCAGACAAAAGACAGAAAGAGAGAGAAGACGGAAAAAGGCACAGCCTGTAGAACTGGAGAAACGACAGGCATTTCTTTTCCCCCATTAGTGTCCTGTTTGCTTTTTTTAAACAAACTCACTCTTTGCCATAAATCTAATTTTGGAGCTGAATGAGACACCTGGAGGAGCAGAACATCTCCATGCAGCTCAATCTGAGGCACTAATAATCTCCAAGTTGATCAAAGTGGCCACACTGAGTACTGACTCAAGTAGCAGGAACCGAAAAAAGATGCATTCATAAGACATTTAATGAGCAGTTCAGCTGAGTAGCATTCAAAATAAATGTCCAAACAAACTTACTATACTTGTGCTGATCTATTCTGCACAGTGCCTCGCTGAACCATGAGTAATGGAGTTTCCATTCAGCAGTTTGTGCTGTGAATCATGAGCTGTTACACCTGCACTCTCACAGCAGAATGATACACGCAAGCTGTATTATTACTAATCACAACTGTAATATTAAAGAGAACTGTGTTTTATACAAACGAGTGAATGTGTGGACAAGCTGTCTAGGTGACTTCTAGTCTCAGCCACAGGCATTATGCCTGTAGGTCGCCCACAGTCCATTCACTGACTGTCTGATTCATACTGCTCACAGAACAAGTAAGGACTCAATGTGGCAAGCTCTAATCTGATTGGTTGACGTTACGTTAGAGTACACTGGGTACAGGCTTCTTATCAGTCCACCTGGAAAAAAGTTGTAGGTACTGTGTTGATAAAATGAGCACTTTTGGGAAGTAAATACATCTTATTTATTCTGAGGATTAAATAATCACTGGATTAGTTACTTCATGCATTTAGACTGACAGGATTGCTGACTCATTATGCACATTGAATTTACACTTATTTCCATATAAGCATGTCTCCTCAGAACAGATATTTATTGGATCTACCCTTCCTGTGCTAAATGCAAATGCTAATATTATACCAGGCAATGTTATTTTCTGTTGAACACTCTCTTCACTCTACATGGCAATTAGTGTTCCCAGAAATTAACAAACATCTGTATGCGGGCATAGTTCCATTATAGAAAAGGAACGTTTTTTAGCTACAGTATATGATCTATAATAAACTATACATTAAACAAAACAAAACAAAGCACAAAACTAAACAAAAAACAAAACAAAAAGCAAAGAACAAACAAAACAAAAGGAAAAACAAAACAAAGCAAAAGCAAATCAAAACGCAAAGAAAATCACAGCAAAGAAAAGCAAAAAACAAACAAACAAGCAAACAAACAAACAAACAAACAAAAACAAGTCAAAGCAAAATAAAGCAAAACATAAAGACAAAAAAGCAAAGCAAAAAAAAATTCAAATCACAGCAAAACAAAGCAAAAACTAAAAAACAAAGCAACACAAAAACCACAAAAGGGAAATCAAAGCAAATCAAAGCAAAACAAAACAAAATAAAACCAAAACTAAATGCAAAACAGCAAAAAGCAAAACAAAAGTGCTCGTAGAGTGTGAATGAAGTTAAAAAAGTGGTTGGTGACATTACACATTGGTCAAAATGGTCTCTTCCTGCTCAGGATACGCTGCAGACCTTTTGTCACTTAGCATACAAATCTGGCTATGTGAGACTATAGGTGACTTTAAGCAGAACTGACCATGGTATGTGCGATTCCACATCCTCTTATTGATAACGTCCCCTGGGGGCCTCGCACCCGACCGATCCAGAGTCTCATTTAGGGCATGAGAATACAGCATGACTCCATCGTGGAATGAGCCAGAAATCAGATTCACCTGGAAGAGAGGAAGTGCACAAATTACATAATAGAATTAAATCTCTAAATAACTGGGGTTTAAACTCCATTACTTTTATTAGATTACCAGCTCTCTAGAGACCATAGTGAAAGTATTTTTGAAGAAAACTTGACAGAATCGCAAGACTGTAATTCCATGACCCACACGAGACTGTGTGCTGAGAAAAATGGCTACGTTCCTAATGCTGCTCTGCTTCACTGTTTAATATCACACATTCCTCCTAAATATGTTGAAATACATCCTGTTTCTCTTGCTCCATGTGTTCATTTTAACACACGGAGTATTTGTTTGGTAATCAAAATAAATGATAATATGGTGATAAGGAGTTAGTCAGTGAGAACTATTTTAAACTTGTTAGTTTTTTATATGAGGAGGAGCATCATATTTACATAAATGGTAATGAATTACTACTCGGAACGAAACTCACCCCCCAAAGAACACATCTGAATTTAGTCAGATTTATTAAATAAAAGATGATTTGTCGCTGTGTGTTTACTTTGATGAAGCCGGAAAGATGTCTTTTTGTCACAACGACTGAGTTCAATCCATAATTTTGTCAGTTCACAAAAACTATATATTGCAAATATATAAATATGCGCTTTCAGCATGTTTTATACATTGTTTTTTTGTTAAGCTCAGCGTGTCTTATGCACATCTGCTATGCAGTACTGCACGGCTCACGCTCACTGTGTGATTGCTGTAACCTGTTAATATAGGCAAAACAAAAAAACTAACAAGCAGTGCTAACATAGGCAGTGTGAAACAGGTGTGATAAAGACCTGAGAGATCGAATTTGGAGTTGCTGAATAAAATGTCAAATTAATATCAATGTATTTCCATTTAATTTCTTTCTCTTTACTTGAGTTAGTAAACAACATAATCACAGAAATAAATTAAATTTTAAAATATAGTAAAAAAGAAAACGGTTTAGTTAAAATTGTAATAATATTTCACAATATTACAGTTTTTACTGTATTTTTGATCAAATAAATGTAGCCTAAGAGCATAAGAGACATTTTTTTTTCTAAAACATTAAGAAAATCTTACCAACTCCAAACTTTTGAAAAGTAGTGTATATATATATGCATGCAGTTATAAAAAAAACCAAAAAACAGAATATTTAATTCTCAAACTGTAGCAAAACATGAAGCAAATCTGTTTTTTACTGCTGTCTTCCAGTTGTCTTCTTATAAACATTAGTTAGGTGATAATTATCTTGAGTGTCAATCATAAACAAATAACAAAATATTAAGACAAATGACTTCCCTTTTTTTTTTAAGCAATCCAGGTTTGATTGATTCATTATTTATTGATAAAGAGGTGTGTGTGGTCCTTTTATTCCCTACATTATGTCCCCAAATGTCCCCACAAAGATAGAATATAAAACAGCTTATAAATCGTAACACTTTAGGGACATTTGGGACTAATATTAGGGACTAATAGTTGCTTATTAGCATGCCTATTATTAACTTGTTGGCTGTTTGTTAGAGCGTATAAAGCACATTTTCTGTATGACCATATTCTACGTCACTAACCCTGACAAAACCTTCCAAAACCTCCTTTGGGGGTGTCCTCTTTGTAAAAAAACAAACGGATTGTTTTTAAACAATCTTAAAAATGCAGGAAGTTTTCTGTTAGTGTTGTTATGTATAGCTGTATATAAAAACACTAGAAGTAATTTCATGTCACATTGCCATCAGGTGCTGAAATTAGCAAAATTATGGTTTTATACCACATAATATTTTTTGGTACAGCTATGTTTTTAGTACTGGTAAACTACACAAGACTAGATTCAAACCTTGCATCCCTGTGAGCCCAACCTCTGTTACATATCAACAACATGTGCACCAACTTCCCATAACCCTGAAAAGACAAACACACACCCGAGAAAGAGAGCGGCACAACCAAAGACACTAAATTACACTATGGCATGCTTTATTACCCCTACATGACATTCAGCCATGATTACAACCACCCCACATGTGTGAGAATCTTGTGAGAGAGCTCAAATGTTTCTGTACTGCTGTTTCCCAGCAGTCTTTGGGGACGTGGGTTTCACTGAGTAAACATGTACATATTTCAGCTGCTGTGATGTTGGTATGTGAACATATGCATGAGAGACGGTTCAGAAAGCTCAGACTGATGTGTGATTATTCAAACTGTGGGCCTGCTAGTCTGTCATTTATCACCACTCTATTTGTTTGAATAAGAACATGATACAATAAATAACTGCTGCAATCTGAACTTTCTGCCCTGAACAGCAGTGATTTTTTATTTAATGCAACTTATTTAATATTACAATATGTATTAATTAATTAATTAATACATACATACATACATGTTGAATGTTGTTGCTTCATTAAAAGCTTATTGTATTACTGTATTAAAAGCAGTGTATTATGTGTAAAAGAGTATTATGAGAGAGATATTGATTGAGCGAGTGTGATTACCTGCATCTAATACAGCATTCATTCTTCATCTCAATCTCATATTCACAATGAAACATTAGTCCTTTCTGCTTAGTACATTTGTTGGCTGTCTTACAAGCAGTTGTTGAAATTAAAAATAACTTCCTTGTTCACAACCCTGTTTCAGTCTCTTTCGATACAAATGATTAAAAACAGTATTATTTTTTAAATTATATTTTTGTAATTAAAATTAATTATATATTTTTTGGATTTGAGCATCCGCCATGACACTTGCTGTAAGAAATACTGCAAACGGTGAAATGGTTGGAGTTCTGTTATCTCTAGAATATCACACTCTTCTCAGCCAATCAGATTTGAGGACCAGAAACAACTTTACTTTTACTTTAAATTTTATTACTTTCAGTTAGGCAACATTTCAAGTTTTTCATCAAATACTACTTAATTTTACTTCATTTCAGCTTGATTTCAATTGCTAAAAATGATTTGAATAGTTTTAGTTTAACCACCTGGGAGCACTTGCATTTTTTCATTTTTGATCATACACATAAGAGTAATATGTCATTTGAATCTGTAAAGGGTCTATTTGTAAAATAATGAAAATAAACAGGGTGCGCTTTCATCCTTCTTGGTCTCCGCGAATATCTTTTTGAAATGAGTCACTAAAATGAACTGAAACTCAGTTTCATACTCAGTTTCAGTTTCAAGAATACTTGACACACAGACATGAGATATATATTTGGAGAAAGCTTGACGTGTCTACTTTTAAATGAAGTAAGTCATATCGAACACAAATATTCTATGATAAAGCATGAAACCAACCTGAAGTCCAGTCTTTCCCATCTGAGCTCATTATCTTTAATGTGATCATGCACACGAACAGCGTAACTCTTCATATTATAATTGGCCACGTAAGATGTGCAAACATGTAAATACCCACATCACCTCTGTAAACAAACGTGAAGATCATCTCGGCTATTTTTTGTTTCTGGAAGAAAACGTGCGGAGAGGAATAAGCCAGAATTTACCTCAGAAGAAGAACACGATGCGACGTGCGGCTTGATCCAGCGGAGGAGATCAGTTACATGAGTACGTGTTTTATTACTTGCATCTGTTGTTATTGTGTTATTGTAACATAACTTGTACACATTTTACTAGTTAGACTTTTTCCAAACTACAATTCCTGAATAAATGTATAATCAAGTGAAACATTCTGATGTATTTTTCATTCATTGCATCTAAATGTCTCACGATGCCAGAATGTTTTTTTAATGTTCTAAAAAAATATTAAACCGTAGACATAAAAGTAATATGAGTTTTTACACTGTAACACTATGCATGTTAGAGTCTAAAAATTTTTAGACCAATCTTTACTGAGAAATTCGCAAATATCTGTTTAAACATAGATGTTTATAACATGTTTAACAATAATTATTTAGTTTTATCATATATAAAATGTTTTTGTTTTGTATAATACATACAAAGCAGGCTTGTGTTTATCACTACAAAATCATATTTATTTAGGAGTTAAGAGTGGCCAATATTAGTGATTGCTAATGTAATAATTTAATTACTCCTATGCCAACATGCTAACAGATGTTTTTTTGGTACCTTGAAGACTTCACTTCACAACTGTTTTTCTGTACAGTTAAAGTGCTGTACCAACATCAGAAGTATAAACAGCATCAGAAGTATGACTACTGATGATGGGGCTGTTTTCTTTCCTCTTGAAACCATGGAAAGAAGCAAAGTACATCTTTGCAGCACAATGGTGCCGCCGTGCAAGGCGAGAGTGTTCACGAAGCATGTTCACATGCGATTTACTACTATATAGTAATATAGTAATAATTTAGCACTTTCTCCTGTTTTATTGTTGGTTTCCTCTTTTCTGATAATTTGGAATGAGGATAAACGATAAAAAAAACAACAACATGCAAATAAGTTCAAACATCAATTCAATATCTACTATTTCCTGAATATTATGAAATTCAAGATGGCCGCCTCTGATGACGTCATAATATGATCATTTTAAGAGCAAGTGAGCGCACCGGCGCCTCCATCTGTCCTGCAGTGAGCGCGCTGCTGTTCAGTTTCCACACTCTGCTCAGACGCTTCAATAGCGCATGTTTTTCTAGATTAACATTAGATTGAGCGGCCATGTAAAGTTGCTAATACTTACAGGTGCATCTCAATAAATTAGAATGTCGTGGAAAAGTTAATTTATTTCAGTAATTCAACTCAAATTGTGAAACTCGTGTATTAAATAAATTCAGTGCACACAGACTGAAGTAATATTGAGTACATGTACAGTAAATTAACATACTTTCCAGAAGGCCAACATTTTTTTTTATTGGTCTTATGAAGTATTCTAATTTGTTGAGATAGTGAATTGGTGGGTTTTTGTTAAATGTGAGCCAAAATCATCACAATTAAAAGAACCAAAGACTTAAACTACTTCAGTCTGTGTGCATTGAATTTATTTAATACACGAGTTTCACAATTTGAGTTGAATTACTGAAATAAATGAACTTTTCCACCACATTCTAATTTATTGAGATGCACCTGTACATATTTCAAATGATAAGCCATATTTGTGGTGGATGAATGATAGGCAAGCGTTTGGATGTCCTGCCCGATGTACTGTATTACCATAGACTAGCCGTTAATGATCTGTACGTCACGGACTGCGTGACTTCGCCAATGTGGATTTTTTTTTCTGCGACTAAGTGACTAATAAAATTTTGGATCTACCAAGCCTCTTCTGGTCGACTAACGATTAGTCGACTATTAGAGGGCAGCCCTAGTAAATATATTTCTAAAGGTGCTGTTGACATTCCAAGTAATCCATACATACAAAGAAAGCAAAACAAATGTTTAGAAATTAAGTTATGTGTAATAAAGTGGAATGACCCAGGGAAAAAGTATTGAACACATGAAGAAAGGGAGGTGCAAAAAGGCATGGAAAGCCAAGACACCAGCTGAAATCTATCAGTAATTAGAAAGCAATCCTGCCCCTTTCAGTGGAAATTAATATTAGCTGGTTCAGTCCCAACTGATGGCCTATAAAAAGGTGTCTCATGACCAACGTGTCACACAAGAAACATTTCATGATGGGTAAAAGCAAAGAGCTCTCTCAAGACCTTCACAACCTTATTGTTGCAAAACATACTGATGGCATTGGTTACAGAAGGATTTCTATACTTCTGAATGTTCCAGTGAGCACTGTTGGGGCCATAATCCGGAAGTGCAAAGAACATAATTTCACCATAACCATTAACCACGACCAGGTGCTCCTCGCAAGATTTCTGACAGAGGAGTGAAAAGAATTATCAGAAGAGTTGTCCAAGAGCCAAGGAACACTTGTGGAGAGCTTCAGAATAATAAGTACAATTAGTAATGCACTCAACCGCCATGGCCTGTATGCACACTCACCACGCACGGCTCTATTGCTGAAGAAAAAGCATGATGAAGCTCGTTTAAAGTTTGCTGCACAACATTTAGACAAGCCTGTGAAATACTGGGAGAATACAGTCAGGTCAGATGAGACAAAAATTGTACTCTTTGGATGCCATAATACCAGTGTTGGGGTTAACGCATTACAAGTAACGAGAGTTACGTAATCAGATTACTTTTTTCAAGTAACTAGTCAAGTTCAACCATAATAATAGCACAAATTACTCTAGACAAACATTTGTGTTGAAATTTCTTCTTCTGCATTCTACTCTACGGATGTAAATGCACTTTCCCTTCAGCCTGAGGCTTATTCATTTCACTTTTGGTGTGAAAAGGCTTTTATATTTGCCAAAAATATAACTGTTTTAATATTGTAATGCATTACATTTAAAAGTAACTTTCCCCAACACTGCATAATACACACCATATTTGGAGGTAAAATGGCACTGCACATCGCCCCAAAACATCATGATGTAGCACTGGCAAAATTCATATAATTGAAGGAAGGATGAATGGAAAAATGTGCCGAGATATTCTTGATAAAAATCTGCTGCCAGGTGCCATTTGGTGGATTTTAATGACGTGCCGCTTAAAGACATTTTCCGTCATGGATTAAACGAGCCCATTTGCTCCCAGCTTCCTGGGGGAAAGGTTCACTGGTCCCTTGCCGAGTATATAGACTTTGCTCTGCGGTTGAGTGGATCTGCTTTCACTGTGGGTGTCG
The DNA here is from genome assembly GCF_001515605.1 of Sinocyclocheilus anshuiensis. NCBI lineage: Eukaryota > Metazoa > Chordata > Actinopteri > Cypriniformes > Cyprinidae > Sinocyclocheilus > Sinocyclocheilus anshuiensis. The sequence goes on from NW_015542555.1 coordinate 1,449,501, forward strand.
TGGAGAAGGAACACGGCACTAAACCAGAGCCAGAGTCTGCTTACGTCACGTCTGCTACACCAAAGCCTGCTAACGTCTTGTCTGCCAAGCCAGAGCCTGCTAATGCCATGTCTGCTACTCCAGGACCTGCTCAAATCATGCTGGCC
>NW_015542555.1:1451275-1454602 GCF_001515605.1 Sinocyclocheilus anshuiensis
GCCACAGAGGCCGTTCACGAACTCACAGACTGCCCTGTCACGGCCACAGAGGCCGTTCACGAACTCACAGACTGTTTTGTCACGGCCACGGAGGCCGTTCACGAACTCACAGACTGCCCTGTCACGGCCACAGAGGCCGTTCACGAACTCACACACTGTCTTGTCACGGCCACGGAGGCCGTTCACGAACTCACCGTCTGCCCTGTCACGGCCACAGAGGCCGTTCACGAACTCACTGTTTGTCCTGCCACGGCCAAGGAGGCCGTTCATTAACTCACTGTCTGTCCTGCCACGGCCAAGGAGGCCGTTCATGAACTCGCAGTCTGTCCTGTCACGGCCATGGAGGCCATTCATGAACTCCCTGCTCTGCCTGCTCCGCCTTGGCTGCCCGATCGGCCCACTCCGCCATGGCTGCCCGCTCTGCCCGCTCCGCCATGGCTGCCCGCTCTGCCCGCTCCGCCATGGCCCCTCGCTCTGCCCGCTCCGCCACTGCACTTGGGTTCTCACTTACGCTCGCCTTCAGTGGACTAATTCATTACAGTGATGAAGATGAAATAAGGGTGGACATTCCAGCGAGACAATGATCCCAAACACACAGCCAAGGAAACTCTCATTTGGTTTCAGAGAAAGAAAGCTTAGAATGCTGCTAGAATGGCCCAGCCAATCACCAGACTTGAATCCAATAGAAAATCTAGAGGCCCATGGAACCTTCAAGATTTGAAGACTGTTTGTGTGGAAGAATGGGACAAAATCACACCTGAGCAATGCATACGACTAGTTTCTCCATACAGGAGATGCCTTGAAGCTGTCATTACCAACAAAGATTTTTGCATTAAGTATTAAATAAATTTCAGTAAGCATGTTCAATACTTTTTCCCTGGATCATTCCATTTTATTACACATAACTTAATTTCTGAACTTATTTGTTTTGTTTTCTTTGTATGTATGGATTACTTGGGTTGTTACTGACATCTGGTGAAAATTTCATATCAACAGCACCTTTAGAAATATATTTACTGAGAAAAATGGTGATGTGCTCAATACTTATTTTACCCGCTGTATATTGCAGTTTTATCTGGCCATATATCATTTTATTTTTAATTGCATTTTTTTTCTTTCATGTGCTCAATACTTATTTTACCTGCTGTATATGTTCAGCTAATTGTCAGCCTGTATGCTTCTCATAAAAAATTTGTGAATATGCATATAAACTGCCTTTTAATAAACAGAGTAGAATAATCATGGCTGATAGTAAGACATGAAAACGTAAAAGAAAAACAAACTGGACGCAAGAAAAGCTGTTACTTCTTGCCCAGCTGGTTAATGAAAACAAGGATATAATCAAAGGAAAATTTGAAGTTGGGATAACCGCCAAAACCAAAGGTGATACCTTTTTAAAAGCACATTATCGTCAAATGTTTCTAAAATGTTTACGTTCCGAGGCAGATTGCCGGCAACAGCCATTTTAGGATAGTTTGTGGCTTGGTCTTAGTGACTTAAGAGTCATATTCACTACTCCTAACGTTTCACAGATTTAGGAGCTAGTTTTTGTGCTAAAACGCTTTATGAAATACTCTTAGAGCAAAAATGTAGGAGTCCTAAATTTAGGTCTGACGCCCATTATTTTTAACATTTTATCCTAAATTGGCAAGTTATGAGCTACTTTTAGCCTGATATGTTTTGTGAATATGGGCCCAGGTATTTACGTTTCAACATTTGAACAGGATCTGTTGTCAGCAATGGCACACACGTGTGTTATTGTTCAAGTGTCTGTCTTTAGATCAATATGCTCAATAATGTTAATGTTTTTCTTTGACCTTCACTGTGTAGATTTTTATTATACTGTGTTGTAAATAAAATACAAATAATTAGGGATGCACCGATACCGATACTGGTACTGGTATCGATACTGGTATCGGTATCGGGCCCGATACTGAGCTCTTGTACTCGTACTCGTTAAAATGCCCCGATACCAAACGCCGATACCACACAGCATATCATAAGTGCCATATTCAGACAAAGAAACACCGACAACAGAACAACAGACAGCAGAATGGAGTTATTAGAGATTAAGGATGTCTACGAAGTATATGTATGCAATGAATATAATGTTAAACATTCAGTATTAACACCTGTATAGCTGATGTGCGCGAGCTGATAAGCAAAACTTATTTGTTTTGTTTTCTTTGTATGTATGGATTACTTGGGTTGTTACTGACATCTGGTGAAAATTTCATATCAACAGCACCTTTAGAAATATATTTACTGAGAAAAATGGTGATGTGCTCAATACTTATTTTACCTGCTGTATATGTTCAGCTAATTGTCAGCCTGTATGCTTCTCATAAAAAATTTGTGAATATGCATATAAACTGCCTTTTAATAAACAGAGTAGAATAATCATGGCTGATAGTAAGACATGCAAACGTAAAAGAAAACCAAACTGGACACAAGCACAGCTGTTACTTCTTGCCCAGCTGGTTAATGAAAACAAGGATATAATCAAAGGAAAATTTGAAGTTGGGATAACCGCCAAAACCAAAGGTGATACCTTTTTAAAAGCACATTATCGTCAAATGTTTCTAAAATGTTTACGTTCCGAGGCAGATTGCCGGCAACAGCCATTTTAGGATAGTTTGTGGCTTGGTCTTAGTGACTTAAGAGTCATATTCACTACTCCTAACGTTTCACAGATTTAGGAGCTAGTTTTTGTGCTAAAACGCTTTATGAAATACTCTTAGAGCAAAAATGTAGGAGTCCTAAATTTAGGTCTGACGCCCATTATTTTTAACATTTTATCCTAAATTGGCAAGTTATGAGCTACTTTTAGCCTGATATGTTTTGTGAATATGGGCCCAGGTATTTACGTTTCAACATTTGAACAGGATCTGTTGTCAGCAATGGCACACACGTGTGTTATTGTTCAAGTGTCTGTCTTTAGATCAATATGCTCAATAATGTTAATGTTTTTCTTTGACCTTCACTGTGTAGATTTTTATTATACTGTGTTGTAAATAAAATACAAATAATTAGGGATGCACCGATACCGATACTGGTACTGGTATCGATACTGGTATCGGTATCGGGCCCGATACTGAGCTCTTGTACTCGTACTCGTTAAAATGCCCCGATACCAAACGCCGATACCACACAGCATATCATAAGTGCCATATTCAGACAAAGAAACACCGACAACAGAACAACAGACAGCAGAATGGAGTTATTAGAGATTAAGGATGTCTACGAAGTATATGTATGCAATGAATATAATGTTAAACATTCAGTATTAACACCTGTATAGCTGATGTGCGCGAGCTGATAAGCAAA
>NW_015542555.1:1455090-1455887 GCF_001515605.1 Sinocyclocheilus anshuiensis
AACAAAGCACGCTGAGTGGATTGAGCGCGCGGCGGCGCAGATGCGCGAGCTTGTCGAGTGAATATATCTTTCCCACAGACATCACTGGAAAGTTTGTAGTTCGGTCGGATATGTCAAAAACAAGTAAGTAAAACAATGTACAAGTTACTTAACGGTAGAGAGAGAGAGAGAGCGAGAGAGAGCGCGCACTTCTGTTGTGTGGTCTTTGATGTTCACTCACTTAGCACACGCATCATTTGGATTAAAACTAAATCGTAAAAATAAGACCATTTATAGAGGCATTCACTATAAACATAATTTATTTTCAACCTTAGGCATACACGACTTTCTGGCGAAAGTGTATCTAGCAGCCTGTGTGAAATGCACTAGGCTGTAGTCTACTACTTGTCCCTCTCATTCTGCACGTTTTGCTTGCTTGAGTGTTTGTGCATTATATGAGTGGCTTTGGAATATAAATCGCAGCCAAAACCCCCATTATATTAATTTCCTCACATTCTTTCTTACCTGCCTCACAGAAACATTACTAACTGATTGCTCATTATGGGAGGCCCTTTGTCTCTCAGGTGTGAATCACTAAATATCCATGGCCATTGTCACATACGGCCTTTCTAACACAAAACATGCTTTACAAAAGTTACCACACATAAACTTTGTTTTCTCAAAAACACAAACATGTGCATTCATACTGCTCACGTATTATTGTAGCCCAGTTTGTCCTGAATACAGTCTAATCAGACTTTAGACATTTATATGTTTTTAAGATACTGAAAAAAAAAAAAAAAAAAATGTAAGGGCAG
>NW_015542555.1:1456159-1464302 GCF_001515605.1 Sinocyclocheilus anshuiensis
TACTCAATACTCATGAGTACTTTTAAATAGGCTACTCTTTTACTCTTACTCAAGTAGTTTTTTGGACAAGTACTTCTACTCACACTACATTGTTTGGAAGGTAATGGTACTTTTACTTGAGTATATTTTTTCAGTACTCTTTCCACCACTGGTTATTAGACTTTAGCCATTAATATTTTTTTTAAGATAAAAAAAAAAAAAAAAAATGTCAGGGCATGTCAAAACTTCTCCAGGGACCCAAAACCCCCTCAGACCCTAGAGGGTAAAATTATAACATAATAATAAGTAATAATAACACTGCTCAACAGTCCCTAATCTGTGCTCAGATTTACCAATATACACCTGCAAATCATATTTCTCAACAAATTCTTCCAAGACCTAACTTACAGTATTGATGTCAACAAATTCAAGAAACATTTAAGGAATTTTAAGAAACATTTAAGAGAAAGTTGATATTTTAAGCACCAGTGTGAATTCCATTAAGTATCCTGAACTATGAAAGCACACCATTGAGCAATATAAATATGCAGTGCATCCTAAAACCTGATCATGAATAACTAATCTGGCTAAATTTAGGCAAGGGAAAGATACACTTCAAGCCAAAAATCAGCCATCTGTCCACCTTACAAACCATCCATCCATCCAGGCGATGCCATTACCGTTAAACAGTGTGTGTAATTTGAAGTCAAACTGGACAGGATCCCAGCTGAACTGAAGATTAGATTAGTTTTATTTTACTTCTAAAATCAAGTCAAAGTTTCTGAAATATCTGTCACCCTGAGCTACAGCAATTCACAGGTAGAAGTCAGCGGCGCAGAGCCAAATGGTTGCTGGCAAACCCTGAGCTCCGCTGTAGCGTAATGAAACGGAGGGAAAAATGCTCCAAAAAGCCAAAGGAGGCAGCGAGATGTACAAAAGTGTGGTTGTCATAGCAACTATAGACAGAGTGTGGACTCGTCGATACGGAACATCTGTGGGTGACGGTGGACTGGGAGATTACTGATCGCTGCTGTTCTGAGATAAAGAGAACGGTGCAATAAAATGCAAATTCTGGGTAAAAGGTTGAATGGACTGAGAGAGTGGGAGGTGGGGAGGACTAGACGAAAAAATGTCATCCAGACCAAAAACAACAACAAAAAAAGCAACAGGTTGAGAAATATGAAGAAGAACATTGTGGAGACAAAATAAAGGATTGTAAGTAATTACAGATTCAGACTGAGAGATAGAAAAAGATAGATAGAGCAAAAGCATATTTACATGCGTTAAAGGACTGTGAACCACAAACAAATCCAGATAAAACTACGACAACAACAACAACAACTGAAAACAACAGTTGCTAGTGTTTTCTGGATGGTTGCCTGGGTGTTGCTATGCAGTTGACAGGGTGTTCTGGGTGTTGCTATGCAGTTGCTAGGGTGCTCTGGGTGGTTGCCTGGGAATTGCTGCATAGCAGTTGCCAGGGTGTTGCTATGCACTTGCTAGGGTGTTCTTCGTGGTTGCCTGGGGATTGCTGCATAGCAGTTACAAGGGTGTTCTGGGTGGTTGTTGGGGTGTTCTTATGCAGTTGCTAGGGTGGTTGCCTGGGGATTGCAGCAAAGCAGTTACCAGGGTGTTGCTATGAGACCAGAGCGGTTGTCGTGGTGTTCTGGGTGATTGCAAGGATATTACTACATGGTTGCCAGGGTGTTGCTGTACAGTTGCTAGCGTGTTCTAGGTGGTTGCCTGAGTACTGCTTTGGATTTGCAATGGATTTCCTATGTGGTTGTTTACTGGCTCAAATTTCCACCCCAATTTTTTTTTATAATATTCTGCTCTCTATATGTGACCCTGGACCACAAAACCAGTCATAACGGTCAATTTTTCAAAATTGAGATTTATACATCATCAGAAAGCTGAATAAATAAGATTTCCATTCATGTATGGTTTGTTAGGACAGGACAATATTTGGCCGAGATACAATTATCTAAAAATCTGGAATCTGAGGTTGCAAAAAAAAAAATCTAAATTTTGAGAAAATCGTTAAGGATGCGCTAAGCTAAAGTCTAAATGAAGTCCTTAGCAATGCATATTACTAATCAAAAAATACGTTTTAATATATTTACAGTAGGAAATGTACAAAATATCTTCATGGAACATGATCTTTACTTAATATCCTAATGATTTTTGGCTTAAAAAAGCGCTAATTCTGACCCATACAATGTATTTTTGGCTATTGCCACAAATATACCCATGGTACTTAAGACTGGTTTGGTGGTCCAGAGTCAGATATGGCTCAAGTCCCTCCTTTTATGTGACTATGGAATGTTTCGCATGTTTTATCACCATCTGACTGCATACTTAGGGTTATAAGTAATAGTAGCCTTAACAAGAACTACTAATGACACAATTTATCACAAACAGCAGGACATGTAATTTGTCCTTCATTATCCATAATTCCCATTTCAACAGTTTCTGTAACCTCTGATGAATGTCTGCACTTGTTGTTCCCACCATTAGATGTTTCTACATGGGAAAGCTCATTGTAGATTGACTCCCCTAAAAAGGAAGCAGCTTTTGCCACAGCTACCTCCATTTGTCTTATTTTTTCTGTGCACAGTCATGTACATCATAGTGACATGGGCCGTCCAATCAGAGAGCAGTGCCTAACAAAGCTTTGGATTAAAGAGAGTATTTATGGAGAAATTAGGCCTTCCATGGTGAAATGGGAAGGGAAACTTGAGACACTCTGAAGAAGTGCAGTTCACCAAAGTAAGTACAAGGACAGAGAAAGAGAGAGAGAGAGAGAGAGCAAAAGAGTGATAGTGATAGAGAGAGAATGTGTTCGGCTGTAATAATATGATGGCAGTGAAAAGAACAACTAATTGGAGAGACAGACGTGTGTGCTGCGGGCAGAGGGACCCTTCCAAATGAGCTCACTACCCTGGGGAAATGGATGGATGCATCAGGCTAACAGACTAGAACAACAGATGACAGAAAAGCGAGAAGAGTTGCAGACACCTTATTAGACTTCAGAAAATAATTTGACTGTGCACAGAGCATATAGCATCTCATCTAATAGTTATCTATGGAAACACAGCTGCAACTCTTTCCAGGCATTGCTAATAAGTCTTGGCTGTTGTTTGTAGTACACACACATGCAGGGTGGCAAATCTACATGTGGGAATGATTGTTACTAAAGCCTGGAATACACTGCATGACTTTTGGCCAGATTTTTGCTCTGCTTTACAGTCTGGAAGACTCAACGCTGCAGATTTTGGGTTGACAGACTTCACGAAAATCATGTAGTATATAATGGGCATTTTTTAAGATTCATACTGTGATTTCATCCAGTTCAGGAGATCAAACATGTTTGATATTTTGAGCTGATTTATTGTTTTTATTTGCCACGTGTCTCCTAGCAACGAGGCACAGGTTTCTGTTTGAGTTTGTTGTGTTCAGAACGACTTTAAATTATGAAAGTGTGTGATCTTCAGTCATTTATTTTAAGATGCCCAGTTTTTCCTCTGTAACGATTTACAAAGCAAGTGTACGATGCCCAGTGTTTTAAAATATTTTCAGATTTTAATAGTATAGTGTATTCCAGCTTTTAGTTTGAATAGTTTTAAACATTTTACCATAGATATGAATGCATAACAATAAAAAATGCTGACCACACAAGACCTGATGTCAATTTTATTACATACCTACCTAAAAAGTGTCAGGATATACAGGTAAAACACACATATACCACAAACAATTTTACACAGATGTTATAATAAAAATATATAATTTTGTGAATTATATGATGCATTTTTGCTATACACATTAACTAAAGAGAATAGTTGTGCCAATCAGTATGTTTACATGGACAACAATAATCCGTTTTTAACACGATTAAGACAATACTCTGATTAAGAATCTACCATGTAAACAGAGATTTTTGATTACCTTAATTCAGCTAAAGTCATACTCGAAGTAAACACTAATCGAATTAAGACGTGGACTGCATTATCGAAGTGCAGTATAGACATGTACACACCTTAATCACATTATTACCGTTGTGTAGGACTTTTCGCCGCATTTTGTGACAGGATATACACACGGCAGTGGTCAACCGTTTGATGGCAAATAAAAGAGCATGGCTTCAACAACGCTGTCCTCTGTTTGCACATATAGCATGACACATAATTAACTGCACTTGAAGCTTTTGTAAAATTAAAAATGAAACAACCAAAACTATATGGCATCATAATGAAGCTGAACTATAAGTTTACACATGAAATTCTGTCGGGACGTCGGATAGCATTGCATGGGGACATAATGATGTGTGCCATTAATCTTTTTTTTTATAGTTTTTTATTAATGTTTTTAATTAATATTGAAATATGAAATGAAAAAAAAAAAAAGCACACCAAAAGCAAATTAAATTATTTGCGTGAGTAGATTACATACGAAGTCAATGCAAAGACGCGAATAGATGTGAATTCACACGGGGTGATGCGTTTGCCACAAAAGTAAAATTCACCTCAGTCGTGTCCTTCGTGCAAGTTGAAAAATTTCAACTCAAGAGGAAAATTCAACGTTGTCACGCAAGCCAATCAGCGAAGAGCGTACTGACAAGTCTGGTTGTATCAAAAAAATGGAGAGTAATATATAATTTTATTCACACGAGTGACACAAAAAACATCTGTCAAGTAATCTAGAGCATTAACGTGATGTGAATAAAAACATTGTGTAATGCTCTTCGTCATTTTCTGATACAACCAGACGTGTCAAACCGGACATGTCAATAAGCTCTTTGCTGATTGCTTGTGCAATAACGTGTCATGTGAATTTTCGGCTTGAGTTGAAATTTTTAAACTTGCGTGAAAGACGCGATTGAGGCATATATCATGCATTCGTGGCAATCGCGGCACCCAATTCACATTATTTGCATTGCCCAGTGACGATTTGCGTTGAATTTGTATGTAATCTACACTGTAAAAAATGACCGTGAATTTAACGGTAAAAGACTGTAAAAATGCTACAGTAAAAACCTGTTAAATGGTTAACGGTAAATTCCCCTACTATATACGGTGAAAAACTGTATTAGACATTACATGTATTGGACATTAATTTTACGGTAGTATACCGTTTTTGGAAGTGAAAAAGACCGTATAATTTACAGTGAATAACCGTAAATTGACATGCCCAGAATTCCCTGCGTTGTTTTTTTACCGTAAATTTTACGGATTTTTTTTTACAGTGTACTCACGCAAATAATTAAATTTGCTTTTAGTGTGTACAGGTCTGTGTATTACAGGTCTGGGTGGGGAGGGGTGCATTAAATGGATTAATCATTTCAATGCATTTTCCCCATAATTAATTGCACCAAATTAATGTTTTAAATTAATGGCCCACTTAATAAAATTTTACGCTTTTGAGATTGCATGGAAAACAGCATCTTGGTCTTTTTGCTTAAGTTCTCCTTTTGTGTTCTATGGAAGGAAGTCATGAGTTTTAGACAAAAGGGTGAAATAAATCATATAAATAATAATAAATAATAATAATATGAAAAATAAATCAATAAATACATGCTTAGATGAATTAGCACTAAATAACACACAAACTCAAACAACGATCCAAAGAACCTATTATGCATCATGAAACTACTTGGTGAATCTTCAGAGAACCATATTAAGAACTCAAGAGCCCTAAGCACCTATAAGAAGATTATTTTTCAAATCTAAGGTGCTAGAAAGAACCCATATTTCTAAGAGTTCAAGGGAAGCAGAAAATTTCACAGCCAACAGCGAAGAAATGTATCTGGAAAGGACCACCATTATTACAAGAGATCAAATCAGAACCCGTTCCTCTAGAACAGTGATGGGCAAACTTGGCCCTTCCAGGCCACTTTCCTGCAGAGATTTGATCCAACCCTGATAAAACTCACCTGCCTGTAGCCTTCTAGTAGTCTTGAAGACAATGATTAGCTGGTTCAGTTGTGTTTGATTAGGGTTGGAGCTAAACTCTGAAGGAAAGTGGCCTGGAAGGGCCAAGTTTGCCCACCCCTGCTCTAGAAGGTCATTAGTAGGTGTGTTGTATAAAACACTCAATAGCTTGTAGTTCAACTTCAGAGGATGGGTGGGCAGGAGGCTCATTCAGGGCTTACGTCTTTACCAGCCCTGATCTGATCTGGAGTTAACAGACTCCTGTGTGGTGACAGACTCGCACGAGGAGACCAGCAGCTAAGGGTAATTACCACTCTTCCCCACTGTCAGTGAAAGGTTACTCATCCTGCACACATCCATTGGGTTTTTTTCTGGGCAAGTACCAGGTGACATTTACTGTCAGAGCACAAACAAGCAGAGCCAGCAACTTCAATCATCTCTGACTAATAACCACCATTTCAGTCATCTCAGTTTCGGGGGGCCAGTTTCCCTTTCTACCCCAAAACCTCTGGAGAACCTAAATATAAAGCTTTCTTCCCATGAGACTTATGTTGTGATTGGTTGTGATCTTCTGTGAGTGGATATTGTGCCACAAATAAAAAGACAAAACGGTAAATTCATTAAACTATAGCACAACTTTGACATGCAAAACATTTAATTTAAACAAATATACTCATTCACACCATAGTCCATCTTAGCCAGGTTCAACACATGCAATTATTATTTCATCACAAAATGTAAATATATAATCACCCAGCTCTTTGGATATACAAGTAGGTAAAACTTTATCCGCATATACTCACATAGGCCCAGTTTTACTAAACAGGGCAAATTAGCATGATAGCGCAATTCCAAAAACAGCGCTGATGGGTGTGTACATTTCTGCGGGTGATGTACTAACAACGTGCAAATTAAAGAACACAGACACAACATCTCATTTACATATCGACCAACGCAAATATACCAAGCGCAACGCAAATTAGAGTAGTCGCAAATAAAGAATAAAGAAATAAAGAAGCTACAGTACGTTCAAAAGAAATGGAGGCCAAAAAATGAAGGGATGCATGAAGTTTTGATAGACCTGGTATTGTGTGACTCCTAGTTGAGGGTTCCAAGTCGTCTTTTATTTCCTGAAGCAAATTAAAAATAACATGGCTTGGCAAAAGATATGTTCGGATAATGTGTTCTTCTGGCATTCCAAATAAATTAATACGTGTGGAAAAAAAATCATCTCCCTTCTACCACACGCTCTCTGTTCTCTGCGGTGCCTCCTAGCAACAAAAACTGCAGCCCTTTCAAGCGCAAAATAGTTTAAGACATGCTTTTTGGGGCGTTAAATAATGGAGCAAATACCAGTAATTTGACGATCGCAAATGTTAGTAAATCGCGTTGCGTGATTCATTTTAATACTCTCCTCCTATAAATTTTGCGTCTGAAAGGGAAACTCCTACAAATGCATATTCAATAATGTGAGTCACAAAAATAACCGTGTCCACGCCTTTTCAGCGCTAATTCTTCACTGCGCATCTTTAGTAAATCCTGACAGTACTATTTTAACGCCAAAAGACGGTTTGCGCTGGCGCAAGCTTTTCGTAAAATGTAAAATATATTATGGTCAACTCTAATCTGCTAAATATTTACATCATGGCTTTCTCTTTATGTGTATTGTGAAAAGTGCTATACAAATAAATGTGACTTGACTTGGCTGATACAGGTTGCAGCAATCATTTTTAATTTAAGTGTGGGCAAAATATTTATTTCTACATAATATAAAATGCACCAGATTCCCAAGCATGCCTTGTGCGATATTTCAGTTTATTTAGTAAACAGATTTTTATTTACAGGTGCATTCAGTAATAGGGTGACCATACGTCCTCTTTTACCTGGACATGTCCTGGCCGGGATTTCTAAATTGCCTGAAATTTCAAGGGTTTGGCTTTGTTTTACTGTTGTTTTCATAGTGGTTTAAGGTAATAACTAAAAAGTTGTTTGACCAATAACACGCAGACATTGTACATAATCAACCAATAGTGGTGTGTGAGAAGGTGGGATCTACAGAGAATGGTCAAAGCAAATACACACACACACACACACACACACACACACACACACACAAACACACATATATATATATATATATATATATATATATAATGTATGAGGATTGTAGAGAATGTGTCAATAGCAAAACAAAGCCAAAACCTTGACATTTTAGGCAATTTAGAAATCCTGCC
>NW_015542555.1:1465349-1481837 GCF_001515605.1 Sinocyclocheilus anshuiensis
CACACACATATATATATATATATATATATATATATATATAATGTATGAGGATTGTAGAGAATGTGTCAATAGCAAAACAAAGCCAAAACCTTGACATTTTAGGCAATTTAGAAATCCTGGCCAGGACATGTTAGGTCAAAGGAGGATATACGGTCAGCTTATTCAGTAAGTTTTTGCTTGCAACTGCATCTCATCCGTTCCAATAGTACCAGTGGTTCTGGACTCTATACTGACACCTATTGGCCCGGATGTATGACGCTTGTTCTGTAACCATTGCAGTTTCAGAACTGTTTGCTTTGTTCTTTTTTTGACAATGTCTCATTGGACATACATGCATAATGGACAATTTTCGATTCAACCACATTTTTTTCCATGACTCATGCTGGTACACGGCTCTGACTGTTTGTGCTTGGCACTGGAAGTTGCAACTTATATTGTCAGTCTGTGGTGTGAAAGCTGTGGGTCATTGCAGTTTGTTTCATCACTCCAGCAGGGATGCTTGTTTGGACATATATTTTCCCACTCATTCTTATTAAGTTTGGACCGGTGGATCGCACACATGCTGATGCATGTTATCAGTCTCACTACCTTTGGCGTTTAAAGAATCAATTCAAGTGTCTGGAGTTTGCTGCAACTTTTAAAACCTAACACTCAAAACCAGCTTGTATGCGGAGCAATTGCCCTGTGCAAATTGCAATCAACACTAATGTTGTAAGTCTGTGCCTTTATCTGATTTACATAATTACTTTAGTGAATTTGGATGCTAAAACAGTACAGAAAATGCATGCAAGTAAACAATGCTATCAGCAGGCACAATTCATTCTAAACCTTGGGGTAATTCTTCATGAGAAACATCCCAGAGGTGAACAGAGTTAGTGTGCAGCTGTAATCTATTAAGACAAGGTGAAATGTACTCCGCCTGGAGAAGCCAGAGAAACCATTCTCATTATTGTTTAAGCTTCAAAGTCACTGGGGTCTTATGTGTGCACTGGATTGACATTCATTCAACATGGGAACCGTGTGGTTTCAAAAACTCATCAGGAATGAATTTCAGAACAGAAATCTCATTCCAGTGGTTTGGTCTCCAGAGATGGGTCTCAAAAATCTGTTTACAATCAGTGCAAGACTTTACTGCATTTATTTCTGTAATAAGTACTCTTTTTAAAATTATACTAAAGTGTACTTCTTTTATTTACAAGTATACACGTACAAGTACAAGACAGTTTGATGAACTCTTACCAGAGAATCTTCCACACTGAAGTTAAACATGTCCATGGCATCTGTCTTCAGTTTGGACACAAAGTCCTTGTACTCGGGGTTCTGAGGCTCTCTGTAGGTCAGGATCTTCACGCTCTGTGAGGATTCAACACAAAGGCAAATTTTGAGTTGTATAATGTACAAGACAAAAAGTGCTCATTCATTCACACTGGTTAGGATACACACCTATGAATCACAGCCAAACAGAACATTTCAGCTAATCCAATCAACAAATCAGCTCAAGGACAGATACATGAAGCGGTGGAGTTTGCATACTCTTTATTGACGTTATGTATATAATTTGCTGTTCTTTTGTGCTGTTCAAACCTGTAAAGCCTGACATATGGAATAGTAGTCAGAAAAATATCTTTTTTAATGGAACCATTTATTAAAAAAGTGTGTTTTTTCTTGAGTATCATGTTTGATACATCAGGCTTTTATGGCTCATATAGTATGATGTATTGAGAATATGGAGCTCATACTCAAGGAGAAAAAATGATACCTACGTTCTATTCAGAGATCAAAACTGAGCAAAATATGCAATTTAGTGGTATTTGTATGGCCAAAATCATTATATAAATCAGTAAAGATTTCACAGTAAAAAGACACATGAACCACAACCGGAAGGTGGACATTTTTAGATTATACTAAAAGGTATCAGGCAACAGAATGCATAGAGTAGATTCTGTAGGAAACATTTCAGCAAAGTTTGGTCAGGCTGATGACCTAAGAGACTGCAGAAATGTGTATATCACATATGATACAGTAGACTTTCTAGGGTTAAAGATAGATGGTACCAGCAAGAGGAAACCTTCACCATGAGAGACAACAGTATGTGTATGCAGATGTGTGTGTGTGTGTGTGTGTGTGTGTGTGTCTCAGTGTCTAACAAAACCAATTCTGTCCAGGGTAGAGGACAACAAACAGGACAGCAAACACCACTAAAGAATATTCAATTATTTCAAATTGTTATTGTATATTAAAAAGCACTTTCCTAAGTAGTGCTTTTTCTTTCGGCTTGTTTGGATGTCTGCTTTTAAATTAAAAAAGGTGGCAGAAACAAACAACAGCTCCCGCCACAAAGCCTGTAGCATTTGTTCTCGCTCTTTCATGGTCACCTCCTCTGAGAAAATGTTTTTATGTCATCCATCGATGTCCAATTTCACAATAATTCCAACTGTTTTGTGCCAATTTCTTTTGCATCTGTGCCATAAACTGCCAACTTACGACAATCTGAGTGAAAAGGCTATTGTCTAAAAATTGGGAAGCATGCATTCTTACATCTTTAAACTCAGAAAAAGCCACCATGGTGTTTCACTTTGTATCTGTCCTCTGAAGTCCTCTGAAGATTGTGTATAACAGATTATGATTCATGTGAAGTGGACAGGGATATGGGAGCTGAAGCTGATGATAACAGAGTGCGTCTGAAAGATTTTCAATAGCACAGAAGGACAAAATAGGCAAGCAATACTACAAAACGTTACAGTGATGTAAATATGATTTTCAGCAAGAGCTTTTAAAAAGATTTTCCTGCCTGAAACAATTTTCTCTCAGAAATTGCTAGTAAAACTAGCAATGTGAAATTCTGAAGAAGTATTTTCTTCTTTTCTTTTTCTCGTTTTATTTACAACTTACAACAAACGTGAATCTTTGTATGTTACTCACATATTATTGGCAGTTATTGTCCCTTGTTATATATCAGTGTTACAATAATAAGACCAAAATGTGACTAAAAGTCTTCTTTTGTTTGTTGGTCTGTTGTTATTTTGGTGGTCTAAATAACTGATTCCCATTCAGTGGTATGTGTACCTCATTGCGTACTTAAGTAAGTTCCAGTGGAGCTCAGAAAGATGTAATTTTTACTCTATTAAATAGATAGATGTCTGTCTGATGGTTATGGTTTCATGTTAGCGACAGGTTGCTATTGCCCAGATGTTAATGTTTGTGATTAAAGATTACAAGACCATATGAATAAAAAAAAATGGTTGAGATGTGCATGGATAAATCATATATAATAAAGATTGCAATATTCCATAAAAAATTAGAATTGTGAATTTGGATTGCATGGTGACTTTAAAGCTAGTGTCAGTCTTAACAGAAACAAAATTAACAAAATGAAGCTTTCTCATGACTTTGGCCAACTGCTTGATGAGCAGGTTTGCTTTGCACTGCAGTCTTCAGCTTTTATTACATAAATGTCTAAACACAGGACAGTCAACTCTGATGCAAACAGTTGATGAAATCATTTGCTGTACCAACTGTTAGCTGTATCGTGAGCCTAATGGAATGATTCCTGTCTGTGGGTAAGTAAATGTCAGCTCACCACAGCTGTTAGTTAATGCCAATGAATGTTAATAGACCCTCTGCGAGTCTGTGTGAGAACTCATTATAATGCAGTTCCTTAGAGTGAAAAAAACCTAGTCCTGTCAGTCACAACACATCTCTATTCTGATTAAAGTCATCAGTTTTTAAGGATTTTCCGCCCATATTATCCTCCACAAGGTGAAACTCTTTAGTTTGGTTGCACATAAAAGTAATAACACCTCTCTTTATCAAGCTGTATGATATGAAGCAAGGATAAGCAAGCTGAAAATCAAAAATGATTTTATATATGCATTCCTGAAACGCCTGTGACTAAATTGACAGTGAGATTCTATTAAACCTTCAATTTTATAGGTAACGACTTTTATGTAATCATCTTTCCATTTTAAAATGAGCATTTTAAAGCAGCACACACACATTTCAATCAGTTACCTGCAGTGACATTAACTGCTCCAAAAATATGTTCAAAAGGATTCAGATAGCTAACAGAAATATGTGCGATATGGTCTTGTTCCAGCCTAAATAAACATTTAGAAAGTTCATTTTCAGGCAAAGTAGGGGGTGACGTTTGGCAGTGAGCCACATGAAGACATGCAGCCATGCGACAACCTTCACTAGCACCTCCAGAGCTGTCATATTTCCGCATATTTCCAATATCCAGTCATATTTCTCTGCGACTTTGAGCCAAACGCAGCACTGTCTGATTCTATCTGAAAAGGGGAAACAGCTGCAGCTGGCTGCTAATCACATCAACAAAGATCTGCACAAATATGTTTTCACAGTGAATATGCCTATGCATTTCCCTCAGAAAACTGTGGAGAGTGTCAGGAGTGTTATGGCTCGCCACTGAATCTACCTACCTACCATCCTACCGACCTACAGACCTACCTATCTGGTTATTTCCCAGATTGCAAAAATTAAGCAAAACACCGGGCAGAAAAAGTATTCTTTTAACAGAGAAGCCCTGATTTGGGGATTTGAACTTTTGATATCTGGCAACTGCATACATGAATGCTCGCATAGCAGAAACATGTCTGCAATATTTTGTCTTCTTTTTTGAAGAAAGTTTTTATTTTTAAAATACATTTTAGTCTTGTCTTTTATCATCAACGATATTGCATGTTAATATAGTAACAGTTATCATTTATTGACCTTATTGTCATCTCGTCATCGTCTCAATTTAATCATGGGAAAAAACGAACGTCAACGAACATTTTTCGTCATAGTTTTCGTTAACAAAATTAACACTACCACACACTGTCGTCACGCATACAGTATGTAATTATATTATTACTGCACCCAATAATGATGTGAAACGCTGATGTTTCACATGTTTAAAGCATATAAAGTGAATAAACTAGTCTTAATCAACTCACCTTTTTACATAAACCATGAGAAACTCATGACTCACGACTAAGCAGAGAATCATTATCAGACTTCTACTGTTGACATAAAACTGCCATCGGATCACTGCTATATTTCCAATACCTTTTTTGTTATACTTTATGCTTTTCAGCAAAAGACATCAAAAACATATAGTCCTCAACATGTTGGACAGTTTCAGATGGTTCAGTCCGATTTGGTGAAGTGGTTCACCAAAGCAGTTAAGATGAACGATTCATTTGTGAACCAGACATCACTAATGAACATTAAATCAGTGAAAAAAAATATAGAATTTTAATTTTTTTAAAGTTAAATCCATAAAACCTAAAATGTTGCTGCTGTATCTTTTACAGCAAAATAATTTTCTAAACATAAATTAGATTTTTTTTTTTTTTACAGTGCATGTACATCAAACTCACTTTAAATGCCTCCTTGGCCACATTGTCATCAGCATCTCCACGTGCCCATGGTTTGGCAGGGTGGCTCTGCAGGCTATATCCAAATAGATCGATGAAGAAGAAGGCGTACTCCTCCTGAGGAAAACCCAACCTCAAGAACTCCACCATCAGCTTGCGAAACGTGTCCCACTTGCAGCAGACATACACCACTGCAAACACAAGATAGGGAAACTCAATTATCTGCCTCAAGGATACTCATTGAGGGGAAAAAAATGTTCAGACTTAATGAGAATTCAGTCCCACTTATTCCTACAATGGAATGTGCTTGTGTGGCAAATGAGCTTTGGTTTGTACTGCAAATGCAGAAGCACCTGAAAGTCTGACACTTTAATTTGCAATTAGGCTGAAGGTTATTAACAGTTGACGATCTGAAACTCACTCCAAGAGCCGAAATGGAAGTATAGCACAAGAGGATATTGTGTCTCCAAAGCTGTACAACGTGGGATTTTCTGATCTTAATTTGTAGGTAATTGGTAATTGATTTACCAATTACCTACAAATTGAGTTATTTTAAAATTATTTTAATTTGGTTACAAATGCTAAAATTAGTTTGCATGCATTTTGTTGCTGAGGAAAATACATTTTTATGAAACATTTTTAAAAAATGTACTAATTTAGGCAATGGCTGCAGGAAAAATGATATAATCTCAGATTTGATAGGTAAACGTGCATATTAATGATTTCCACTCATACATGTACAGGAATGCCTTGGGATCTTCTGAACTCCATTATTAGTTCTGTCTCCACTATACTGCATAAACAGATTATTTGGCCATATTTATCTAAAATTATTTTACTAAAGTGTTAAACTCGCATACAAATACTAGCTCAGAATAATAGTAATCTATACTATTAATAATTTATTAGATCATCTTCTTGTTTATCAATGAAATTCATATTCACATTTGACTAAACAAATCAATTTTATTATTATATATTATTTTATAGTGATGTTAAGATGCAGTGTCTAAAAGGATACAGAATGCACTGTTTACACATTATTTCCACATGGTTGGGAGCAAGTGTACATTTTAATGCACCACATGTCATTTTAAAAACACATTTTCATGATTTTTTGAATTTACAATTTACACAAAGATTCATTTTGTTCTTGTTTTACTAAGAGAAGTCCCTAATGTATGCAATTTGCTCTTCATTATGTTGCACTACCACTAAAAAGCTTGTTCTTTGCCAGTAAGTGAAAAACAAAAAAGACTTGAAATTGCCCAGCACATTCATTTTTTCTAAACTTCTAAACTGCTAAGTAGACGCTTCCTAGGACTTGCGAGCAGAAGGGTTTGGGCTATGACTGAGTCAAAATAGTTTCAGGATCAACAAAAGATGTTGTTTCAAGAACATGTACTTGGGTAAATCATGTTATAAAATGAACATCTGTCACAAAAATGATACCAAGCACTACATGTTCCAAGGTTTACAGCATCAAAGTTATGTTTATTATTATTATTTTGCTAGTTAATAATCTGCAGGTCTTTCTGAAGGTAAGAAGTGAGGATTTTTTGCAAGTGACCAACAAAAAGACGGCAACAAGACACATTATTCTTTTAAAGCTGACGTGTTTCTGCCGCATTGGCGTCACTAAACAGACGTGCAATAATTGTTTTCAGGTTTCTCAAACACTCCCATCTGCCATTGGTCGCACAAACAAATTCCTGCCCCAAACTCACACCACTGGTTGAGACAATTTTGTTTGCGATACTCGGACAAACAAAAGCAGAGTTTTAGTAGTGCCACAGAGACTTAAGGCCGTTCACACCAAGGATGATAATTATAGCGATAACTATACATGATTATCATTCAGATTCTATAAGAATAGAGTTGTCCACATGACAACCATAATGATAACAACACAGCGGAATGACATCATTGGAATTCACGTTCGTTATAGCTGTCTTTATAGTTGTCTCTACATCTTATTCTGAGATAAAAGTATTTTAAAATTCAAGTTAACATTTAATTTTCACTGCTTTTAATGAACCCTTCCAGAGAAGGATTTGAGGTTATTGCAGTGCAGAAGGCATTGGATGGCAGGTAACATTTGAGTCTGTAACAGTCACTGAAGCGCAGCATATGTCAGGCATATGAAGCAGTGCAGTCAGGGAATCATGTGCTTCATGCTCCTAAATGCCAAAGAGGGGTCAGATCGCCACAGCAATTACACACAGCCCCGCTCCTAATGATGAGCTTGATGAGGAAGAGAGGTGAGGTGTTAATTACAACAGTACCTTTAAAAAAACATATAGAAGGCACACATGTTCAGAATAGAATATTACTGCGCTGGATAATGTGCATCCCATGTCTGTCTGTCTGTCTATCTGTCTATACAAACAGATAGAAAGACTGTCTGATAGACAGAAAGACAGGACAGAATGATAGATAGAATGATCGACAGACAAATGATAGAGCAATCGATAGATAGATAGATAGATAGATAGACAGATAGATAGATAGATAGATAGACATAGACATACATAGCAATAGACAGAACAACAGACAGACAGAATTATAGAATTAGATAGAATTACAGACAGACCCAGAAGACATACAGAGCAATAAATGAATGACAGACAGAATGATTGATAGAATGACAATCAGACAGACAGAGACAGAGAGAATGACAAACATCAGAGTGATAGATAGAACGACAGATAGACTGAATGACAGATAGAATGAGACATACACACAGACATACATAGCGATAAACAGAATGATAGAACAACAGACAGATAGAACTACAGACAGAGCAACAGACAGGTAGATAGATAGAATGACAGATAGATAGATAGATAGATAGATAGACAGACAGACAGACAGACAGACACAGAAAGACAGAACGACAGACACAGAAAGAGAGAATGACAGACATCAGAGTGATAGAACGACAGACAGACTGAATGACAGATAGAATGAGACATACACAGACATACATAGCGATAAACAGAATGATAGAACAACAGACAGACAGACAGACAGAGCAACAGACTAGAATGACAGAAAGACACAAACAGACAGACATAGCATAACAATAGATAGAATGACAGGCTGAATGAAAAATAGAATGACAGACAGACAGCGATAGATAGAATGACAGAATAATAGACAGAATGATAGACACAGACAGAACGATAGAACGACAGACAGAGAATGACAGACAGACACAAAAAGACATACACAGCATAACAAAACGACAAGCAGAACGAAAGGTAGAATGACAGACAGACATACATAGTAGGGATGCACAATATTATTGGAACGTTATCAGAATCTAATCTAATCTAAATCTAATAGCATGCATCCCTAATACATAGCGATAGATAGAACAACAGACAGACAGACATACAGAGCAATAGATAAATGACAGACAGAATGATTGATAAAATGACAATTAGACAGACAGACAGAATGATAGATAGAATGCCACAGACACACAGAATGACAGAACGACAGACACAGAGAGAAAGAATGACAGACATCAGAGCGATATACGCCAGACAGACAGACAGAACGATTGATAGAACAACAGTCAGACAGACTGAATGATAGATAGAATGAGACATACATAGCGATAAATAGAATGATAGCATGACAGACAGACAGAACTACAGACATACAGAGTGACAGACAGATAGAACGACAGACATACAGAAAGATAGATAAAATGAAGGCAGACAGATAGATAGAACGACGAACAGACAGACAGATAGATAGATGGATAGATAGATAGAACGACACAGACAGATAGACAGATAAAATGACAACCAGACAGAATGGTAGATAGTCTGTTCTATCTATCTAGACTTCCTATCACCTGTTGAAGTCTTTGAAATCCTCTGCTATCATGCAGTAATTTTATAAATAATTGATCATGGAGCAACTCCCCGTGACAGAAGATAAAGTGCCGTGTCTGTTGCTATGGCGCTCGGAAAAATACTGTGATACTCGAGTGAACCAGACTGATTTATGTCCAAACTCACAGATGTCATAAAACCTAATCACATGCCACAACAATAACAGAAAGCACTTGTGTCTATCAGGTGTGCAGCATCAGTGCTGCAGTGAGAGATTCACAGCAGGTGGGGCTTAAATAACAGTGACAGATGTGAGAGCTCTCGTTATTTCGGATGAAAAGGTTACCAAACAGCACCACACACAGCTCTTCATTTATGATGCACTGGGAAGCACCCATAAGTCATTATCCTCTATAACGGGCCCAATAACAGTCTGGTCTTCTCCACACATATGGAACTGAAGGAAGAATGGAACAGAAGATCCTACATGAGAGCTCTACATCCCCTCTCATGCACTATGAGTATAGCTGAAGAGTGGAGTCTTTTCTATAAATCTACGAGGTAGTTTGCGTTGATGATTTTAACATTGGCCATCTTGTTCTAATTCTTGGAAACAGTGACTCTTTTCCAAGGTTTAATACACTCATTTCTTGGAAAAGAATTCAATTATGCACTGTGCCACTACATGTCTCCTTCACCTTTACGTGTATCTTTCTTTCCTTTTATATTGAACAGACTTGTTTCTTTCCCAACAACATGACTCACTCACCACATGATTTTATTTTTTTTTTCCCCAGAACATGTAGTAGAGATTGGTCTGTTTTTGGCGCGGGTCATGGATTGAAATATTTATGGTATAGTTCACCCACAAATTAAAATTTGCCGAATTTTCCAAGATGAGTTTGTTTTTTCATCAGAAAAGATTTGGAGAAATTTAGCTTTACATCACTTGCTCACCAATATATTCTCTGCAGTGAATGGGTGCCGTGAGAATGAGAGTCCAAACACCACAATAATCCACACCACTCCAGTCCATCAATTAACATCTTGAATTGAATTGAAAAGCAAATCCATAATTAAGATGCCTTTAACTTCAAACCAGTCCACTATCCATAATATTGCTTTTTCAAGTGAAAAAATCATCTTGTCTGAATCAGGAGAGAAATATGCACAGACCAAGCACCGTTTATGAGTGAAAACAGTTCAATACAGTTATTAACAAATATATTGGTGGATTTTTATGTGAAAGAACAATAGAAAATGGACTTTTTCACTGGAGGAAGCGTTATTATGAACTCATATTTTAGTCAGAAGTGACGGTTTAAAGTTAAAACATCTTAATGACGGATTCATTTCTTACAAACACAGCTTTTCACTTCACATGATGTTAATTGATGAACTGGAGTGGTGTGGATTACTTTATTGTAATGTATTTATCAGCTGTTTGGACTCTCATTCTGACGGCACCCATTCACTGCAGAGGATCCATTGGTGAGGAAGTGATGTAATGCTACATTTCTCCAAATCTGTTCTGATGAAGAAACAAACTCATTTACATCTTGAATGGCCTGAGGGTGAGTAGATTTTCATTTTTCATTTTAAACTATTCCTTTAAAAGTATTTGCATAATTTGTCAACAAGACATAAAAACATAATATATTATCAAAATAGTCTTCCTTTCATTCCTTTTGTTCATGTTGACAATGGTCTGATGTACTTGCAACTGTACTGTATGTTATAGATGACAAGGCTGGATTTTCAGGGAATGGCTTGTTAGTGGTAAACATTATCTTTAGTTCTAACACTTTGTGTCATCTTGTGATTATGTGATCATAATCACCGGGTGACAAATTAATTAAGAGAAATCTCCACTCCTCATTCCACTAATCAACAGGCAATCAGAATCACAGCCCAGTCAAATGCATTCAGGGCTGGAAGCTATTCTGATGTAATTTCCCTAATGGCAATGCCCTGGTGAAAATCCAGTTTAATTGTTGACTCAGGCTCAGTCAGTATTTAAAATGAAATGGATCACTACCTATTGCATTCTACAGTGTATTTTCTAATAAGAGTACCCAATGATAAATATTTCAAAAAGGCACATACAGTATTATTTTTAAACCAATTGGGCTGCAAAATTCTTTTTTTTTGTTTTGCCAGTACAAATCTGACTTGCCCATATTTGCTGAAGTAATGTGGCAAACGTACAGCAGTAGGTCTTCTGGGTATTTCATGCATACTTTGCTGTTCAAAAGTCAATATGATTGTTTTTTTAAAGAAATTAATACTTTTATTCAGCAAGAATGCATTGCATTTGCATTTGATCTAATGCTGTTCTTTTGGACTTTCTATTCATCAAAGAATCCTGTAAAAAAGAATTGTGCCATACTTTCCAATACAATATGATGCAGCACAACTGTTTTCAACATTGATAATAATAAGAGATGTTTCTTGAGCAGCAAAATCAGCATATTAGAATGATTTCTGAAGAATCATGTGACATTGAAGACTGATGCTGAAAATTCAGCTTGGCATCACAGGAATAAATTGCAATTTAAAATATAGGCCTATTAAAATAGAAAACAGTTAATTTAAATTGTAAAAAAAAAAAAAAATTCACATTACTGTTTTTACTGTATTTTTGATCCAATTAATGCAGCCTTGGTGAGCAAAAGAGACTTATAAACATTTTAAAAATCCTACCGACCCCAATCTTTTGAATGGCAGTGTAAATAAATATGCTAGTTGTATGCTATTCCGATAAAAAGCAATTTAGCCAGTGCTGGCAATCATGTAATCTCCCTTTCCATAAAATGATCTAATAGGATCTCTTTGTACCCTTAAACGATTTTGGCACAGCAGACCTCCCGAATCTGCTGAGAACTATTTGATATAGCTCTGTTTTTCCTTCATAGTCATATTTAATGCAAGAAGACAGGGCTGGGAACAGTTTACGACATGACTGACAGAAAAATTACCTCTCATTGTTTTGCATTGAGTTCTTCTTTTTTTCATTCCACGCTGTCGCTGCTCTCTCGTCAGATTGGTTCACTTCACATAAACAGCTTTTTTTGCATGTTTATTCTCCTGAAGTCAGATACAATCAAACTGAATATACCTCATTCGACCAGCCAAAGGTAAAATGATTGAATCGGGTCTGTAAATCTGACAGATCTGCCATGTATATGGCCCCTGTGAGAAACTGCATCAAAAAACCTTACAGAGAACAAAAAACTCAGACAAAGATATGAATCCAAACGCAATATTTCAGACCAAGCGCTCTCCTGCCCCACAATAATTATGTTCCCAGGCCATAAACAAGTCTTTATATGCCAACTCTGCTAATCAAATCTTGTATTTTTAAGTCAGTGTTGACAGATGAATGTTTGGGGGAGTATTGTCATGGTCGTTTTAAAAGGCTCCTTATTATAGAGGGGCTTTACCAGTCTGTGCTCCAACATACCTGCAATGCCCACCCATGAGAATACACATGCTTTGCCAAGCACTGACTTCAACATTCATACAATTTCTGTTCCAATCAGGGTTATTATAGTTAACTAAAACTATAAAAAGCATGTTCATTAGTTGAAGTAAAATGAATGTTAACTGAAATAAACTAAAATATTAAACTATTTTATTTTGGACAGTTGCAAGGGCAACATGTTACATTATTACTTAGTTTCACACTATTTACTAAAATAACTAAATTTAAAACGGAAATGACAATGACAAAACACAAAATCACTAAAATGAACAATGAACAATGAAAATGTCAAAATTAGGTTTTCATTAAATTATTATTCTATAACATCTTGTCTATCATCTCTAAAAAATATCTTGGCAAAATTCACTTGTTTAGTGCAGAAAAATAGCAATTTATTGCAGCAAGCAAAAAAGACTGTGTCTTTCTCTTATGTTAAGAACGCGCTGCGGAGGTGCGTTCTCTTAACAACACAAAAGCAGTTAGCCTATCAAAATAAACCACGTTAACATATATAATAAAGGTGTATCAATGCACATTTCCTGCCAGTCCTGTGTAAACTACGGGATGCAAATTTTATTTTATTTTAATTTTTTTTTTATATCGTGAGACAGCGCAGTCTGAAGTAGCTGCTCAATTAAACGATCTTGCTCGTCTCAATTTGCTCAATCTTGGCGATGTCAGTGCCCTAAACGATGATATAATGGACTATTTCACATCCAGAGATGAAGGATCGGATGATGAAGTTACTAAAGAGGAGGAGTCCGATGACAGTCTGTTATATGCACAGGTGCGCGAACAGTTGCGCTGCGCTCGCTTTTCTAAATGTAAACTACAAGGTACACTATTCGTGCTATCTAAACATACAAGGGGTGATCAAAAGTTCAGCGACTATGCCAATGATAAACAACGTAAAACTGTCCTCTTCAGGGTAATGTTAGTCTGTTTGCGTAATGATGCAGTATAGCGCTCCTGACAGACAGCTATCGTTATACCCGTCAAGTGAAAGTGAAACCTGTCTCACTTTAAACCCGTTTTTCTCAAAATTCCATTCCTGAGAATCATAGCTATCAGCCAAATTCAGATAGCCATAACTTTTGTTGCGTTCAAACTATGAACGCAAGAACGCAAAATAAAAACAGTTCTGGAAAGGGCTTGAACCCAGCTTTCATATAGTATCAAAACCTAAAAAGGTAAACATTTCACCATGTGTTGGGTTTTCCTAGATCACATATACACAGCTCAAAAAATTTAAAGGGACACTTTTTAATCAGAGTATAGCAGCAAGTCAATTAAACTCCTGGGATATCGATCCAAACCTCAAGAGCCTCAGTCTCAAGAGCATGGAGGAGATTCCAGGAGACAGGCAGTTACTCTAGGAGAGCTGGACAGGGCCGTAGAAGGTCCTTAACCCATCAGCAGGAGCGGTATCTGCTCCTTTTTGCAAGGAGGAACCGGATGAGCACTGCCAGAGCCCTACAAAATGACCTCCAGCAGGCCACTAGTGTAAATGTCTCTGACCAAACAATCAGAAACAGACTTCATGAGGTTGGCCTGAGGGCCTGACGTCCTCTAGTGGGTCCTGTGCTCACTGCCCGGCACCGTGGAGCTCGATTGGCATTTGCCATTGAACACCAGAATTGGCAGGTGCAACACTGGCACCCTGTGCTTTTCACAGATGAGAGCAGGTTCACCCTGAACACATGTGACAGACGTGAAAGGGTCTGGAGAAGACATGGAGAATGTTATGCTGCCTGTAACATTGTTCAGCATGACCGGTTTGATGGTGGGTCAGTGACGGTCTAGGGAGGCATATCCATGGAGGGACGCGCAGACCTCTACGGGCTAGCCAATGGCACCCTGACTGCCATTAGGTATCGGGATGAAATCCTTGGACCCATTGTCAGACCCTACACTGGTGCAGTGGGTCCTGGGTTCCTCCTGGTACACGACAATGCCTGGCCTCATGTGGTGAGAGTATGCAGGCAGTTCTTGGAGGATGAAGGAATTGATACCATTGAATGGCCCCCACGCTCGCCTGACCTGAATCCAATAGAACACCTCTGGGACATTATGTTTCGGTCCATCCGACAGTGCCAGGTTGCACCTCAGAGTGTCCAGGAGCTCAGTGATGCCCTGGTCCAGATCTGGGAGGAAATACCCCAGGACACCATCCATCGTCTCATTAGGAGCATACCCCGACGTTGTCAGGCATGCATACAAACATGTGGGGGCCATACAAACTACTGAGTACCATTTTGAGTTGCTGCAATGAAATTTCAGCAAAATGGACTAGCCTACTGCATCATTTTTTCACTTTGAATTCAACCCTCTGCAGGTTGATCATTTTCATTTCCATCAAACGATGGGGCATCCTTTCGTTCCTAACACATTACCCTGTCCATATCAGTATAGATATCCAGCATGATATTTTCCCCAATTGAGATCTGATGTATTTTCAAAGTGTTCCTTTTAGGGATGTTCATTTTGGTAACCGGCAACTGATGCTCGTTAACCGATTGTTAACCGTTAACCGATAAAACATAACATCATAAATCATTAAAACATAATAAAGCTAGGCTATATATATACAGTATATATATATATATATATATATAACTAATAAATAGGCCTATACGAGAAACATATTTTTACTTAAAATATAAATTAAGAAAATGTAAGAAAAACAAGTAGCCTAGTATGCAGAGTTTCGGTTCATTTTTGTGCTGCGTGAAAGGAAACAAACAGCAGAAAGCGGCATCCTATTTTTCTTTAGGCTTATTTTACAAAAGCACAAAGATTTGTTTTTATTGTGGATGTACACAAATAAAGGCAACCCTTTTACAATTCCGATTATCTTTAGGACTAAAAGGAGTAGGCTAGTTTCTTCCACTGTTAGAAGGAAAAAAATTCAAGTGATTGCGCCGGCGCCGCACGCGCGCACAGTTAAGCATTGCTACCTTGACAATGCAGCCTGTTCATTATCATAATAAAATACAGTCAGTCAAACATATGGAAAAAAACTAAAAATGAAGTAAAAAATATGTAGTAAAATCTGTTAAGCCGTTATTAAGTGTTATCACTGTACCGCTGTGATGTAAAACATTTTGTTTTACGTGGATATTGGAACTGGACTGAAGTACATAATACATAATAATTTGCCATTCAAATACATCGCGAATACGGAAACATTTGATTCTGTGTGGAATGAGAGACCCAACGTTGGTTTCAGTTTAGTTTTAACCAAAATTAATTCGTTTTGGCTTGTCATTTATATTGCTATAGCTTTTATATTTTTAATTCTTGTTCTTTTCTAAATACTGTTAATTGAAAGGATTTGTTGTGGAGTGAGGGGAACTAAAATAGCCTAATTTTCAATGTTTGGCTGACTATAGTAATTACTATAGTTAGTAATGCTTAACTGCGCGAGTGAGGCGCCGTCACGATCACTTGTTTTTTTTTTATTCCTTTTAAAAGTGGAAACAACTTAGGCCTACACCGTTTCTACACCGGATGCGAGCGGCGCGGCAACTGTCGCATCCAGTGTAGACACGGTGTTACTATACTCCTTCATTTGTGGTCATATGAGAGTAAGACATTATACACACCCAGACCCCGCCTCGGACCGGCACAGAGACGCCCGGGCCGGAACCCTGCGTTCTTCCGCGCTGCCCCACTGCGGGTACGTCTGTAAGTCCATTGATGCCACTTACGCGGTGTCTGGGAGCCTGGCTAGAGCTACCCAGCCCGTCTCGATGGCTCCTTCGAACCGTCAGGCTCG
>NW_015542555.1:1483082-1483990 GCF_001515605.1 Sinocyclocheilus anshuiensis
CGTCCGACGTGACGTCTCCGTCCCCGCCTTCAGGGAACGAGGGTTACCATACGTAACCGAGACGTTTCGTTTTAACCTAAATGAATTCGTTTGGCTTGTCATTTATATTGCTATAGCTTCTTATATTTTAATTATTTTCTAAATACTGTTAATTGAAAGGATTTGTTGTGGAGTGAGGGGAACTAACACTAGCTATGTTTACAGTGTTTATTATAATGTTTGTAAACATTTCGAGTCGGCATTGGGTCTATTTCTGAATGAAATAATAAAATGTGACTTATACACGACTTGTTTTTTTCCCCCCTAAAAAACAAATTTTTTTTATACGCGTAGCGTATTTTAATCATGCAGCAAACAGTTTTAAATATTTTGATAAATTACTGAAAAAATAAATAATTAAATGACATTTTAAACCGTTTAACTGATTGTATTAATCGGTCAAAATTATTACCGTCGGTTAACTGGTTAAACGGTTAAAATGAACATCCCTAGTTCCTTTATTTTTTTTGAGCAGTGTATACAGTATATGTCAAATAAGTATTATGCCCAAATACCCAGTATTCACAAAACAGTAGGCAAATAAAATACACAGATTTTAATTTTGGATGCAGCAGGTCATTTACATTCTTATTTCCTAAATACAAATTTTACATATTAGTGTGATTTATACTATTTCTTGATTCTTGAGAAGCCTTACATAATTCAGAGTAAATAAAAATGCAAAATTGGCCCAAACCGATGCCTCTCATCTCTCATCCCTCAAGATGTCAGTTTTCATACACTTAATAAAGTCCTGTGACAGATCCTGATTAAAGAGAATGCTTTGTGACAAGCGTGCCCAGGCATGTAGGAGATATACTTAACCGGCTGTTAGGAACGTGAGCATGTAGCCAAGGAGTGTCAGTATT
>NW_015542555.1:1484228-1492437 GCF_001515605.1 Sinocyclocheilus anshuiensis
TCCCAGTGTTATCCAGTCTTACTCAGTGGGTAGTGCCATAGCAGCAGTAGCTGGTCGTCTTGTGAAGCCCTGGCCTACGCCAAAAATTAGGGGCGCAGGTGGCTTCCACAGGACACTGGAAGGGGCAGTAGCTGTGGCCTTTTGGTAGGATCCCAATTGAAGGAGGGAATGGAGACGTCACGTCCCGTCGCCACAGCTCCTGTACCACCGCTGAGCGGCCGGGTCACCGGCTCGGCTCCTAAGCAAAAACCTGAATATGCGCTGCATCTGCTACCTACTTATACTCACGCTGTGATCAGCAGCAGCTGGATGCAATAATCGCATGCCAATGTGCATTGGCTCGTTTAGTTTACACTCGAAGTAGATTGGTCTCTCTAAGCGAGATCCCCAATTCGTCGGTCATCCGACGTGACGTCTCCGTTCCCTCCTTCAGGGAACGAGGGTTACCATACGTAACCGAGACGTTTCGTTTTAACCTAAATGAATTCGTTTGGCTTGTCATTTATATTGCTATAGCTTCTTATATTTTAATTATTTTCTAAATACTGTTAATTGAAAGGATTTGTTGTGGAGTGAGGGGAACTAACACTAGCTATGTTTACAGTGTTTATTATAATGTTTGTAAACATTTCGAGTCGGCATTGGGTCTATTTCTGAATGAAATAATAAAATGTGACTTATACACGACTTGTTTTTTTCCCCCCTAAAAAACAAATTTTTTTTATACGCGTAGCGTATTTTAATCATGCAGCAAACAGTTTTAAATATTTTGATAAATTACTGAAAAAATAAATAATTAAATGACATTTTAAACCGTTTAACTGATTGTATTAATCGGTCAAAATTATTACCGTCGGTTAACTGGTTAAACGGTTAAAATGAACATCCCTAGTTCCTTTATTTTTTTTGAGCAGTGTATACAGTATATGTCAAATAAGTATTATGCCCAAATACCCAGTATTCACAAAACAGTAGGCAAATAAAATACACAGATTTTAATTTTGGATGCAGCAGGTCATTTACATTCTTATTTCCTAAATACAAATTTTACATATTAGTGTGATTTATACTATTTCTTGAGAAATGTTCTGCCTTACATAATTCAGAGTAAATAAAAATGCAAAATTGGCCCAAACCGATGCCTCTCATCCCTCACCAGCTGAGATGTCAGTTTTCATACACTTAATAAAGTCCTGTGACAGATCCTGATTAAAGAGAATGCTTTGTGACAAGCGTGCCCAGGCATGTAGGAGATATATTTAACCGGCTGTTAGGAACGTGAG
The DNA here is from genome assembly GCF_001515605.1 of Sinocyclocheilus anshuiensis. Lineage (NCBI taxonomy): Eukaryota > Metazoa > Chordata > Actinopteri > Cypriniformes > Cyprinidae > Sinocyclocheilus > Sinocyclocheilus anshuiensis. Next base: position 1,485,512 of record NW_015542555.1, read on the forward strand.
CATGTAGCCAAGGAGTGTCAGTATTACTGTAAAGGCGGGCGTACACGGTGCGATTCTGAAGGTCGGAACGTCGTGAGCTCTGGCACATGTCACGATTGAGTTTATCCGAAAATCGTACGGAGGCAGTCACACACGACACGAATTTACTACGATTTTACAAACTCTGACGTAAGCGTTACGTTTCGCGCCATTCATAAAAATATGGATTCTGAGGACGAAATAGTTTTCTTTGTGTCAGGCGGCTTGTGAGCTCGTACGACAGCAAAAATCGCACCGTGTACGCCCGCCTTAAGAGAGCATATTCATTCTGCCTTTGTCACTGTCCTCTGCTGTCTCGCTCTTCCTCACCGACTTCAAGGTGGTTGATGCTCTAATGCTCTGGGAATGTCATTCATTACTGCCTGTGATGAATAGCTGTCCAGTGTCAGACCGTCAGAATTAATGATCCACAAAGACATTTACCGGAAAAGCCTCACGCTTTCAGGGAAAACAGAAACGTTGAGTTAATTAAACCTGCTAGGTGGGTGGCTAAGCAATGTTTGTCTAGCATGCATCATACATACATCATTAGTATGGCCTTGAAACCATCTTTGCAAAAGAGTAACTAAGCTCACATTCATACAGAGAGATGTATGGACAGAGACTTCATACATAAATGTATTTCAATTCAAACTTTTGATGAAATACATCAACAGACTAAATGCTTTCACAGAAAATGTTACATTTTACATCATTTTAACTGTAGTCTATAAAATTTAAACAGATTCTTTAATAGGGATGCACAATGTATCGGTACTACATTAGTTAGGTTTTTTTTTTTTATTGGCTATTGTGCACACTACACAAATGGTATTTTTGCATTTAGATTAACATTTGCCGCTACATCTAACACTCTCTTAAAGTTGGTTAAAAACACTAGCAACTTAATAACACAGTTAAATACAATATTTAATAAATTAAAATGAGTATCCATTTTTCATATTGTACTCTGAAAAAAAAGTACAAAAGCTGTCACTGGGATGGTACCCTTTTAAAAGGTACACGTTTGTATTTTATTTACCCGTAAAAGGCACATTTTAGTACCTTAAAGATACAAATTAGTACCATACACTCTTAAAAATAAAGGTGCTTCACGATGCCATAGAAGAACCTTTTTGTCTAAATGGTTCCATAAAGAACCTTTAACATCTGAAGAACCTTTATGTTTAACAAAAGGTTCTTTGTTGCGAAATAAGGTTCTTCAGATTACAAAAAGGTAAGAAAGAGATGGTTCTTTAAAGAACCATCTCTTTCTTACCTTTTTGTAATCTGAAGAACCTTATTTCGCAACAAAGAACCTTTTGTTAAACATAAAGGTTCTTCAGATGTTAAAGGTTCTTTATGGAACCATTTAGACAAAAAGGTTCTTCTATGGCATCGCTTGAAGAACCTTTTGAAGCACCTTTATTTTTAAGAGTAGTAGCATATTAGTGCCTTTTGAAAGGGTACCATCCTAGTGACAGCTTTTGTACCTTTTTTTCTGAGAATATAAATTTGAATTTTAGTGATTTAGATTCTGATTGTTGATTTAGATTCTTAACGATTCCCAGTTTCAATTACAGTAAGGTATAAAAATTCAAACATTTAGGCATCCAACATATTTATTCTGTCTTTTTGCAGAACATTCTTTTGCAGCTAAATACCATAAACAAAAATCAGCAGCCTAAACAACACTTACACAAGGAACCTTTGCCTATAGTTTAAACAAAAATACCACAGCAAAAACTACAGTGCCTACAGAGTCTTCATAGCCCTTCATTTTTTTCACATTTTATGTTGCATTATTATGTTAAACTTCTTTAAATTACTTTTTCTCCCCACATAAATCTACACCCCACTCACCATAATGACAAAGCAAAAATCGGATTTATCACAACTTTGCAAATGTATTAAAAAGGAAACACTGAAAAAATGACATTGCACAAGTCTTCATACCCTTTGCTTTGACACTTGAAATTACAAGTTATCTAGTCAAGATCAGTGAGTAATTTACTTTTTTTTGTTCTCTGATTAACATTAATGACACAAACAGCAGCAGGTATAATTGGCTGCTGTAACTTTAAGACCTAATTCATGGATCCAATATACTGTTGTGCATTTTCTTCTCTACGGTTTACATTAACTTTAGACAAAACAGACTGTGTTTACAAGGATATTATGTGCATTTGTCCATTGAAGCACAAGAAAATGCCAAAAAGTTCAGTATTTGTGCACTATATGAGAGGTGGATTTTTGTGTGCACGCTTTGGTACCCAACCCTAATTCTAAATGTTGTAATGACTAAAATCACTAAAATAACTGGTTTTTGTTTTTAATATTTATTTTTTTCCCCTTTATTAAGACAAAATAATATAGTATTAATATTTATATATAAGAGCTTATCGTATTGTCTAGAATTTTTAGAGACACAAATTGGCTAAAGGTGAACAGTGACATTATAATGCCTTTTATAATGAAGAAAATTTGTTGTTACGGAAGCTTTTTGGTAATCAGAACATTCCAGACAAGCAACAGGCAATTTGCCATTGACCCAGGACTGTGCTCAGGTGGCAGGAGGGGCAAGCGGCTCTGATGAATTACACCTCCAATCAGAACTGACTGGAACTCTAGATTGTCTGTTTGCACAGAAGGCACCTCTCCTTTCTGTGAGCCTCCCATGGGTCTTTGGGCTTTTGGCACAGACCGGAAATGACAATGACTGCTTTTATGTGCCAGTCACCTTGTGTTTACAAACCCGTCTGTTGGAAAAGGGTAACAAACTCTACTTGTTTCAACAACCGGGCACAATTATCATCCGCTCTTTCTGGGTCCGTGGAGGCAACAGATGGGCTCTTTTATGGGAAATGATTGAAAGTGCAAGCTGTTTGCCCGATGACTCCCCAAACAGGAGTCACAGACATCCTTATCAGATGTTATAAATGACAAAGATTATAGGCTAAAGTTTGTTTGGATACACCTACTCATTCTTTAGTCATGAGTACCGGTACTTCATTTCCAAGCAGATACTTAGGTGAGTCATTAAAATGAGAAAACAAATTTTCGGAAAACCAGTCAGTATCTGGTGTGACCACCATTTGCCTCACGCAGTGCAACACATCTCCTTCGCATAGAGTTGATCAGGTTGTTGATTGTGGCCTGTGGAATGTTGGTCCACTCCTCTTCAATGGCTGTGCGAAGTTGCTGGATATTGGCAGGAACTGGAACATGCTGTTGTATACGCCGATCCAGAGCATCCCAAAACATGCTCGATGGGTGACATGTCCGGTAAGTATGCTGGCCATGCAAGAACTGGGATGTTTTCAGCTTCCAGGAATTGTGTACAGATCCTTGCAACATGGGGCCGTGCATTATCATGTTTGAGTTCAGCTCATGAAAAATGGGGGCAAAAAGAAAAGTGTTGCGTTTATAATTTTGTTCAGTATATATATATGTTTATTTAACTAAACTCCAAACATGGCTTATTTGGATATTGGGGGATGTGTGACATCACATGGGCAAATGTATTTGCATATGATCGCCTTCAGAGCAAGACATCAGCGAATACATCATCGCACCATAGGCCCCACCCACTGGTGTTCACTCGCTTAACGGCTGACACCTGCTTACATCTGACGCGAGAATCACATTAAAAGCAATTATCAAAGAAGCCATTATAATCACTGCCACTTACTACATTGGATACCGTATACAGATGCACATTCAATTTCTTACAGGGTTCATGCACTGACAGAGTCTCCTGACAACAGGACAAATGGAAGACTGAAAGTGCTTTCGCTTTAACATGTCCAGTTTAAACAGATCTTCTGCATCTCTGTACAGATTTCAGAAGAATCCCAGGGTCAGGAACAACTGGGTGGTTTATTTTTAATGGTGTCCTGGATTGTGACAGAGGATTATTTGTTAGTTTGGAGCATTTGACAGCAGATTGTTTTGTAAATGAGACACAGTTTAATGGAGAGTTCACAAAGAAACTTATAGTAAACGATTTTTATAATGCTGTTTCTGTAAATGTTGGTTTAATATGGATAATGTGTTCAAAACACAAGCAGTAGCGAGGGGGCGTTGACACTTTTTCTCATTGAGTTAGCCAATCATAACAGTGGCTGATTACTGACAAGCCTTAAAGAAGCCGTCCCTTAAAACTGATAATTTCGGACAGAGGCACAGGAAGAGGGTTGAAAATAATAATTTTTTGCTAATATGAACTTTTTTGTCCAAAAAAGCTCGATGCAATTTCTAAACATGTAACCATACCAGTCTATCTGCAGTACCAGTAGTACGACTACCAGGTCAATTTAGTACCCAAATGGTTTATATTTATATATATTTTTTTTAAAACATTGAGTATTTTGTTTTGCATGAGCTTATTGAGTTCTGCACACTTGTAAATCTATTCACAATAACCAACAAAGTGTAAACACAATGTAAATGAGATTCATTGTGCAGTGTAGACCGTTTCATTGATTATTTTGGGAGTTTTCGCGAGAGTGTAGAAATCATTGAGCCCCAGCTGAACTGACATGATTTGACAACTTCAATGATTACAAAGGGAGCAAGTGATTTGAGATCTTCAGTGATTTTGTCTACGGTGTGTCCAAACTTTTGATCGGTATCATACTTGGGTTCCTATATATGAAACCATAGCCAAATACCATGTTTACATCTATTGTGGCCTATATTAAATGTTCAGACTTATAAAACAGATGCTCAAAAAGAAGTCTTGGCATCGTTAACCCACACACAAAAACGTATGCATACACCAGAAAAGAAAATTGCACACTGGTTCTCTTGTGTTTTGTGAACATGCCAAGATGCAATATGCAGAGGCATGAACCAATTCGAAAAGCAAGGCCCAAAGGCAAGATTTTCAATGAAGAATATTTAAAGGACTGACAATTGCGCTCACCATCCATATTCAAGCAGGCCATTCTGGTTGAGTCTGAAAGCTGAAAAATGCTGCCTCTGCAAGCAAGGCACTTCCAAATCCAATGATTGTGTCACAGTGTCTAATGAGATATCTCCTCCATCTGACTGATTGTTGAAGGCAGCATAGATGTATACTATGATATCCCACTATCCTGTATGTTCAACAGTTGAGATAAACATTAAAGATGGTGTCTGAAAATTGTGGTCGGTGTTAAGTTTGTGTGCAAAAGTACATTTTTTATTTTTTCCACTTTTTATGTAATTTCTAGAGAGAAAAATAGTATTGTAGTAATTAAATATTTGCTTAATTTTTACCAAATCTCTCTCTATTTTGTTATCAGTCAATGAACTACTATGCCGCCTCAGAGGTTTGTCTGAAATCAGTTTCAGGATGTACTTTCATGCACACATGCTCCCTGCTAAGTCATTACCTGAAAAGCTTTTGGATGCCGCATCTGTAAGACTGCCTTTAAAAAAAACAAACAAAAAATGGCACAAATGGCATCAGGATGAGCAGATGATGACAGCTCCCTTTAACCTTTATGCAACATGAATTATCAGATATAAGGGCAGCATGTGTGATGCAAGAACATGTGTCTGAGGAACGCCAATGAGTGCATCAACACCTCTACGTGTGAAGCTTGGATCATCCTGCTGAAAGTCACCATCCAACCCAAGCCATCAGCAGCAGCTGACATGAATGACTGACATGAGCTCAGCGCTCCAGCTGGCAATGAAAGCCACACAATCTTTATGAATTACAGTGCAGAGGGTGAGATCTGGAAATGTCAGTTCACACTTATCATGCTGCAGCTGGTTTGGTCTGAATGCTTTTCCCTTTAAAGTGGAGAAAAGAGTTATGGCAGCTCTGTGTCACTTTAAATACAGTGCTTCGAATCTGCAATCATGCATGACTTGTTGGAAAAGCCCTTGTGATTCATTGAGAAGATCTTGGCGATAAAAGCAACAATGGTTTTATTTGGTGTTGCGATAACGTTGCAGCTGTCCTGTTACCTTCTTGATAGTGAACAGTGTGTATATTGAGGCATGTAGAAGTGTTCCTGTTGTGAGTGGATGGGTGGCACCTGTCTATAAGTATGTACGCGTGTCCGTTTGTTTGGTTCAGCGTGTGGGCGTATGGTCGGTGTGCTTCTTTTTCCGACAGCTCTGGTTCATGTTAAATGAAAACATACAATTCAGTCGACAGGTGACAGGTCTCGTCACGCCCACTCGCCTTTGTGCATTTGGACAGATGCTCCTTGTTGCTATGGAAACAACCTGGTTCCTGTTCATTGGCGTTCGATCATGGCGGCCAAGGAGATTGTGAAAGTGTTAGTCCAGCTGAGGTGCCGTGTGGAGCACAGCTTATCTCTGAGGTAATTCCTAAACAGAAACTCCAGACACAGACCTGCACGAAAAAGTGTCTGGAAGCAGTAATGACTGGAAACATTACTAGTGTTTGCTAAAGCAAGCTCACAATTTCTAGTTACATTTTTAATTTTTTCTTTTAAAAATGTTCTTTTTTTCTTTTCTTTTCTTTATCGTGTTATTTATTTGTCTAAAATGTTTTTATATTCTTATGTTTATAAACATATTTGTATGTTTCAAGGGTGCTATTAACAACAACAACAACAATAATAATAATAATAATCATAATAAATTTGACTGTTTAATAATAATAATAATAATAATAATAATAATAATAATAATAGGTTTCTAATTCTAATTAATTTCTGCTTTTCACCTGATGACAAAAAAAACATCAGGTCAACTGGGAGAAGATCATGGCAATTATTATTATTATTATTATTATTATTATTATTATCATTATCATCATCACTAGTATCATTATTGTCATTTCTTATAATAATGATAATTACATAAATAATAATAGTTTTTTCTAGGGATGCACCAATATGAACATTTTGGCCGATACCGATAACTGATAATTCTTTATTTTT
>NW_015542555.1:1493008-1510332 GCF_001515605.1 Sinocyclocheilus anshuiensis
AATAATACAACGTACAATTGCACAAAAGGCTGCAAACGAACAGCGCGCATCTGAAGTGTCTCTGAAGGAAATAATGCATTATTTATCAGCTTTAAGATATCGGCCAAATTTTCTTATCGGGCCGATACCGATAACAGAAAAAATGAGCATTTATCGGCCGATACCGATATGGTGGCCGATATATCCGATATATCTAGTTTTTTCCAATTTTAATTATTTGACTTAACTTGATGAAAAACTATTATTTTTATTATTATTATTATTATTTATTTATTTACTTCATTATAATTATATAATAATTATAATTATTATAGTTTTCTAAACAATCAAACTTAATTTTCATGTAATGATGAAACAGAAAAACAGATTTGCACAACATTTTTTTTACTGCTATTTTTATTAATATTATTATTATTAATTATTATCATATTTTTATAAACTTAATTTTCACCTGCCAATAAAACAGAAAAAAACATAATAATGATAATAATAATAATAATAATAATATGTATTTTTATGTATTATTGTTACTATTAACTTTTATTTTTATTATGTATTATTGTTACTATTAACTTTTATTTTACTATTAACTATTAACTTTTTACAAACTTTAATCTGTTAGTATCATCACTCTGAAAATGTTTTAAAACAAGTAAAAATATTGCTATTTAAGTAAAAATGGCAGATTATTACTGTGTTGTTATTAAACTGAATACATATGGGTAATAATAATAATAATTATTATTATTATTATAACAAAGCAGAAGAAACTGATTTGCATGACCAAAACATTATTAAGAAATTGAAGGTGTTTTTCTTTTTTTTCTTTTTTGGACTTGGTCCAGTAAGAATCCACCTGACAACGGCTCAGAAAGTCCTACGTAGCAACCACTTAGCAATACACTGACAACCCCTTCAAACACCTTAGCAAGTAACTGTTCACCTTTTCTGTTTCACTAAAACCAGCCATATTGCCATGTGGAAACAAGCATTTGTGTCACGCTCCCGCTACTATCATGTGTGGCAATGTGAGAAAAACTACATTTGCGAGCAGCATTAGTGCGTAATTAGAATGACGGGACTGATCTATTTCCACCATTATAGGTGATAAGACCACAGCTTACCTCAGGATACTATATGCTGGCATATTTCTCTTTTTCATTCTCTCTCTTTCTACACAAATCGCAGCTTCGATTGAGTAAACAGCGCTCTGGGGGTAAACACTGACACGAATGGCACAAATTCACGATGTAATCCAGCTCTTGGACAAAAGCATGCCGTTTGAATTAGCTTGACGCCTACATAGCAGCCAGAGCACTGACGCTCACAATGAGGCTTAGCAGCACCCAAACCTCCAAGCTCCTATACTCCTAGCATATTACTCCTTCAAGACCTCAGAAAGCCACAAAAAAAGACAACAAGGCTTCATCCGTGTGAAAATTCGCTTTAGTGTCATGAAAACAGTGCTGTGACATTGGCACACATAACAGGCATTGTAATGCTGAGAAACTAGGCCTGAGTAACAATATATTATTTTAATAGTGGTAACAAACTGAATATCCCATCCCTTCCCCGCAGGTTCTACCCATCTTCAAGTCTGCTGTGTCTCCTCTCCCACCTCCTCTTCTGAAGATAGCCAGTTCCTTGGCCTCCAATGCTTTCCTTCAGCCCTTCGGCTCCTTCTCTAACTCTATTCTGTGGTGTGGATCTGCCTCAGGTCTTCCGGGCTCCAGCTCCGCCTTGGAAAGAGGGTCCCCTGGCTCCACTTCAGTCCTCTGAACCCTAGATTCCACCTCAGCCCTCCAAACCTTTGGCTCCCCCTGGGCTCCACGCTTCCTCGGCTCCACTGGAGTCCATCAGTCTTCGGACTGCACCGGAGTCCCTTGTCCCTCCGGCTCAACCTTGGTCAGTCGTTGACCTGCCTCCACCATGGTCCTCTACTCCTGTGGATATGCCTCGTCCCTCCATCCCACTGGCTCCGCTGGGTTCCTCCTTCCTTATGGCTTTGCCTTGGTCCCTAGTCCCACCGGCTCCGCTCTGGTCTGCCAAGCCCCCATCTCCACCTTGGTCCAGCGAGCCTGCGGTTCTGTTTTGGCCCTCCAGGCCTCTGGTGTCACCCCGGGTCCGTGTCCTCGACTCCGTCTGGGTCTCCACCTCCATCGGCTCTGTCTTCATCTGTCATCCCACTGGTTTCGTTAGCAAATTCTCCACCATTGCTCCTCCCTCCCTCGACTCCACCATGGTCCTTCAACCTGGCTGTATTCTGGGTCCCCACCTGGCTCCTCCAAGGAGACCCAGTAAATTATTTCTAGTAACTTCTAAAATGTAACTTATTTTTTTTTTATCTATTAAAATTTTTTCTTGTATTTTTTCTTCTTTTTTTGCTTATTGTTTTTATCTATTTCAGTATGATATTAATGTATTTACTGAAATGTCTAAAATGTTATTATATTCTTACCTATGAATCACTTTGACTTGCATTGCATTTATGAAAGGTACTATATAATAATAATAATACTGATACTACTACTACTAGTACTGATAATAATAAAAAAGTATTACATTATACAAGTTTTTCAAATAATTATTATTTTAATAATTATTATTTTTAACATCAGTTTGCATCATCACTCTGAAACATTAAAATATATAAGTACAAATATTGCTATTTAAGAAAATAATGCAGCTTATTACTGTGTTGTAATAAAACTGAATACATATGGGTATGTATTTAAGTCTATATATGCACGCACAGAGAACACACAGCATGATTTGAGTTAAAATCACTATAGAAAAGTCAAACAATCTCCCGTGTAGCCGTAACACCAGTATTAGTTTCAGTGGATGAGGACAAAGCCGCAGGACATTTGCAAGTATCCTTCTCAAATGCACCCCCACCCCCGTGCCAGCTAAGCCTGCAAATTGATTGATTGCATGCTCAAAAAGAGAAATGGCAGGATGACAAGGTCAATAAAAGTAACAGGAGTCATACAAGCCAAAATAAAACCATAAACCACAGCCAAGAAGAACAAAAGTCACAAGGGATTCTGTTCATGTGGAAATACCAATGGGCTGATTCCATTATTTAAACCAGTGACTGCTTGTTAATCTTTGCTAAATCTTGAGCACAGTGAGTATATATTTTTAGAATTGTGCTAAATAGCCAACATCTGTATTTGCACATGTGAGTGAGGTCGCAGGAATGTCTTATTCACAGTTAATTAGTCTAAAAAAATAAATACAATTAAAAAAATAAAATACTGATTTAATACTTCAATGTTTGTATTTAATCAGAATATCGTATACTGTATGTCCCCATATCCTGACATATTTTCATGATACTACATGCAACAGTTGAACAATGAGTTGTTGACTCCAGCTGAATGCAGAAAATGTGAGTGTGATTGTGTCCGAATGCATGTTCACATGCATTTGTGTGTGTGTGACTTTGAGATCAAGGAATGGAGAGCCTTATTAAAGGATGCCATCTAACAAGCTAAATCGTTTAATCGCCTGCACAGCAGCTGAAGATTTAGACCCCGTCTGAGCACAGAGCGCCCCAGCTAAAGACCGTTCACACTCACAGTTCTTTCACCACTCTGCTATAGCTCTAGACAGCAATTACTCACACAGATAGGGAGTCAATATTCAGACACACTGCAGTTATTTCTTGGGTACATGCTGCAAGATAGGAAAAGCATTCGCTGAATCTACTGGCACTTGGGGCAAGACATGCAGTCTGGAGTAACGTAAACGCAGCTATGGACTTGTCTTAGATTGCATCCAAATTTCACATACTATCCATCCTAAATAGTACACACTATGTGTGTGAGTTTAGATCTCACAATTCTGAAATGACATCTTGCAATTAAGACTTTTTTTCTTCAAAAATGATGAGTTCATAATACACAAATCGGACACTATATCGTAGTGTGAATTTCGCAGTGCGATACATATGTTAAGATATAAAGTCACACTGCATTAAAAATTCTGAATTGTGTGTTATTGTCAGGTTTCTGGACTGTCTGTGTTGTGTTTTTGCTCCCCACGTGCTTTCCATGACCCAGTTTTCCCTCATGTGCAATTTAATGTTAATTTACATTATTACATTAGATCCAGGTGTTCCTCGTCATCCCATCCTCTAGTCTTGTGTATTTAAAGTGTTTCCTGTTTTGAGTTCTTTGTCTGGTATTGAATGTCTGTGAACGTCATCCTTGTGTTCTGTGTCTCCTGTTGGATAATTAAAGACTCTTGTTTTGGAAAATCTCTACGTCTCCTCGTTTCCTCGATCCCATGCTCCAACGGATCGTGATAGTTATAAACCCACAATTTAGAGGAAAAAAGTGATAAGTGTGGCACAAAACCACAAATCAGAGAAAGAAGTTGAAATTGCGAGATATAAACTCAAGGCAAGGAAGGAAAAAAGTCAGGATTGTGAGTAAATCAAAATTGTGATATTTATAATCTTGGAACTGCAACAAATAAAGATATAATTGAGATAATATCACAATTCCCATATGGAGACAGACTGGCCTCATTAATAATTCATGCAAAAGATATGATGCACAAATATTTGAAACTTAATTCACATGGCAATAAGTCTGCAAGATTTTTTCAAGTAACGTTAACAAATTGCAATTTACAGTGTATGATAAAGATTATCATATCTTTTTTTAACAAATGCAAAACACAATTCACAGATATAACTTTGCACAAGAAGTTTTGAATGTTTAAAATTGAGTTTATTACTGAATCGGCTACATTTGTGCAACATATCTTTTGCATGAATATCAATGAGACCAATCTGGCTCTATATTAGCTTTTTATTTATTTATTTTGTGTTCTGTGGCAGAAACAGGCTTCCATATATTTTCCTGTAAAAACATACTTCCTTTAAACAGAGGTCATGACACACAACACTGGCTGGAGGTTTTCTTTAAGATGTTATGTAAAGTGTATGTCCATTCAACCTTTTTGTCCTTGGCTGTGACACTTATCTGAAGGCTCAAGTGTATGTTTGTTTGTTGTTTAAATGCACCTTTTGAATGATATAAATATGTGCAACAGATCCTACAGATGCATTGTGTGTGCGCCGCCTTTAGACTGCTGTACACATCACTTATTCATAATGCTTTGTCCTACATGTGCTTTTTAAAAAATAATTAACAATAACTAAAAATTCTTATGGATCAGTTCTGAATCACTACGCATCAGTGAATCAATTTTGCTCCATTAACTACAAAAAACAGCAGAATAAGAGCGAGGGGACAAACACTCATCTATTCTCTCAGCTCTTTAACTCTCTGCATCTATCAATCTCCACCTGTCTGACAGTTCTTTTTATTCTGTCCCTGAAGAGGAGACGACCTTGACTCTTATGTCTCCTGGTGTGTGAAGCCAACAGTGAGCCAGTAATTTTCTCAAAATTATTCCGTTTGCACTCTTTCCCCTCTCGACATTTCAGTATATCTCTGTCTCTCCCAATTTCGGAGTGTGTCTCTCTCCAATTTTCATATTCTCAGGATTTTATTACCCGTACAAATTTTTATGAAATGCTCAGTTGTTTTTGTCAGACCCTGGGAATAAGGGCACGGGGACGAGGTAGAGTGCATCTCTTCTGAGTTAATTGTTTCCAGAGCTGTGCTTGCGTCAACTCATTTCTCAGCCTCAGGCACAGATGAGCTCGAGGGGCTTCTGCTTCTTGTTTCTGTTCACCTGTGCGGGATCGGTGGCAGCTCACAGACAGACCTGAGTAATAAATCTGCACTTAATAAAAGTCTATAGGCTCTCATTATAAACCTGCCAGTCACATTTCTGTCAATATTTGCATTAGCAATCAAATTTAATGTTCTTCTTCTTTTCTTATCTTATCTAAGCACACATTGTTATAGGATGTAATAGGTGTACTTTTGTAATTGTAATTTGTCATATTCTACCGCTGAAATATGAAATGAATGCAGTATTTTTTAGATTATATTGTCATATCTGTACAATTATTTTAATGTTGTATTTTGTAACCACCCTACCCTTCCAAACACAGAAAAAAATGCTACTGCTTGTATTTTTTTTCTTTTTTACAATTGAACAAATCGGCTGTTCATAGAGTCAATAGTTATGTTTACATGCACTCATTTTCCTCAATCTGAATGAATCCAGTCTGATTTCATATTCTGAACTTTCGCAATCAGATTCACTTGTTTGTTTGCAGTTCATGTATTCTAAACAAAACCTCAACATAAGCGCAGTTGCCATGTTCAGAACCAGATAAAGTGAATGTTACCGGAGCTGACATATACATCAAAAGAGCTTTTTAAGCAAATATTTAGTAAGTATTCAGTCACCATTTACCAGTTTGTAACACATAAGACTTACATAAACATACACATGTTCATAAGACATAAAAGGTATGAAAACATACACATCACTCCACACGTACAGAAGGTAGGTTTGAATTTGATTGAGAAATTCGTTCCTATTGATCACATTACTTCAGGTCTGCATCACCCTTTCCAATCCTATTGAAATTTTATTCAGATCTACCGAGTGAGGTGTATTTTCAATGCAATTGAGCCATCAATCCCATTACTAATGGATTATTCGGTTGCATGTAAACTTTGCTAATGTTTAAGACTGACAACCATATTCCATTTTTATACCAGGTGTGACTCTCAAATCGTCCTGTATATTTAAAGGGTGACAAGAATGGATCAAATGACGTCTGCATAGACAGGCATCAGGGACAATCCTCTTCTCTAACTCATGAATAATGCATGTAACCACAGAGAAAGAAACCCATATACCTGTAGCAAATAACAAAACTTATCGTCTTCACGGATTTGATTCTTATTCTCAACTGTTTGGCATTTCAAAATACTGGTTCCAACTCTTTCCAAACTCCCCAGCCTCACAATATTTTTAAATTTTTCATAACCTGAGTGGTTTATAGCACTCACATTAGTGACAGGCAGGAATGATATAGCCAGACTTATGTAACGTACTGCACATCAATGATGTGACGACAGCAGGTCTTTTCATACACATATTAACTGAACTTCCTCTCAAAAATCAGCTGTGACTTTATATTTCATGTACTGAGTCTGATTATAATTCAAGTTTCTTTCGTAATCAAACACAACCATACCTACTTTTAAAAACAGTACTTATTATGGAAATAACTTTAAAAGAATAAACTGAATGTAATGTTTTTAGACACTTAACTGTATGTTATAAATAAAAATTTATTATAGTGTAAATTTATATTAAATGCGATTAAGTAAACTTAAGAGTGTTTTTGACCCACTGAAGTAAGTCTTAAGTACATATTTATATGTAATTTAATAATTACTTCTTTTGTCTTTTTAGATTACTTCTTTGATTATATATTTTGTAATTACATATTTGTAACGATGAAGCAGCAATTTAGTACATTTAAATTAATTTACATTCAATTTAATATCAAATAACACACTACAGTTACAATTATAATCAAGTACTTTACATGTGCTTAAGTATGTTAGTCAACACATCAAAATAAGTGTACCTCATTAAAGCATGACAAAAGTTTATTAAAATTTTAAATGTACTTAAATAATAAACTTTTAATTTGATATTACTACAAAGTGCATGAAAGTGTACTCTCTTTAAGTGGCCTTTTACTTCAATAATACTATATTATAATAAATAAGAAATGAATTATATAAAAATATACTTTTAAGATTCAAAGTACACTCCAAGTGCGAATTCAGTACAATAAAGCACACTTCTTTTTCACAAGGGTGTTTATCGTTCCAAATGGGATTGGCAACTGTATTACACTGCTGTGTGAACATAGTTGTTTTTTTAGTGGAATGTGCTACAATAAATGACAACACGTAACAAGTCCAAGCCAAAAAAAATTAGATCGGTTCTTCAAACCAATGACAGTCAGACAATGTGAGCAAGAGCTTTTTCATTTGACATATGTGACATCTAACATCAGCCTGCCATTAGTACTTGACATCGTTTTCCCACCCCATCGCATGTCACACTTACCACGGGCTTTCTGGCTGATGTCCCGGAGAAGCACTTCATAACGGACGGGTTCATCATCCTCATTAAACACCATGTCATCTGCCGTGATGTTGTCCTCGCGCATCTGTGTGTACGGCCCCTCCACGGCAAAGTAGCACGGCCGGTCATCGTTCTTATTATCGCTAAACATGAGCAGGGCGTGTTTGTGCCACCCGAAATGCCGGTGCATCCTGACCACAAACTCGCCCAGCTTCTTGTGCGTGGGGCCGATGTTGGTGATGGATGAGTACAAATTGAAACCTAGTGCTCTCGCTCCACCCGTGATCATCGGAACCTCCCAATGTGTGGTGAAACGGGCCACCGGTGAGGACGAGTAGTCACATCCCGGCCCGATGAAAGCCCAGGGGTTATATGAAAACTTCAGGTCCACGGCCACGAGAGGAGCCACTGAATCCGAACACACTCCTTCCTTGTTTTCGCTGCTGTTGAAAACCAGTTGTAGATGGTAGCCTGGCAGCAGGTTGGGGTCAGAGTTCACCTTGTCCAGGGCCCAGTGCAAGGCAGGGCTGACCCGGGGCCATGCCCAGGGGTACTCAGTGTTGTGTAGAGGCAGGATGACTGCCAGGGTGATGTTCTGTTGAGGTGGATGGGGACTGAGAGACTTAGGCTGGTTTTGAGCGAGGGGCTCCAGTTCAACCACTCCAAATGACACACCGCTCAGCAGAACTAGAAGAGTGAGCCTCAGCGGCCCCATCAGGAACACTTCCATTCTCAAAATAGATGGGAAGGACTAAGACTCTGAAAACATCAAGACAGAGACACACTTGAGACATACTTTCAGCAGAACTGAAAATGTCCTTCATTCACAAAGTTACTTGTGACAGAAATTAAACGAGAAAATTGTGTACAAATAAAAACATCTACAACAATAAGCAGAGGTTCTTCAGTGGAAAAAAAGATTCTTCCGATAATTAAAAGGTTCTTCACGCTAAGAAAAAAAAAATGCTTCTCTTAAAAACGGTTTCATGAAAGGTTCTTTGGGAAACCCATAATGGTTCTTTAATGGCTTTGCTAGGAAAAAAATATACATAGGAGTACACGTATCAAATATAGCCTATGCTGTAGCCTATATATCTGATAACACTTTAGTATACCAATTCTCACTATTAACTAGTTGCTTATTAGCACGCCAATTATTAACATATTGGCTGTTTATTAGTATACATAAAGCACATATTCTGCATGACCATATTCTACATCCCTAACCCTACCCAATTCCTAAACTTAACAACTACCATACTAACTATTAATAAGCAACACATTAGAAGTTTATTGAGGTAAAAGTCGTAGTTAATCGTTTGATAATAGCGACAATTGGACCTCAAAATAAAGTGTGACCATATATTTTTCATAATTGAGTAGACTACGATATGTAATGTTGCATATGACGCGTTCTGGCGTTCAACGACATCTGGACGGAGCGCAAACGAATGAAACTGAACCAGGGGGTCTGGAGACGCGTTACTAACAGTTTAGCTTAACTATTTTCATCTTACACATCTTAAAACGCAAAGCTGAAAAAAAAAAACCCGTTGAACTTCTTAAACGTGACGCAAGTGTATGCTACAGACCAACGGCGTAGTCGACGGGGACGCAAGAGCGCGCTCTCACTTCAACCCTTCAACCTAATATATTACAGCACACTTTTGATATAAAACATAATTTAACAGTCAAGAACAGTAAAAATAGTTCAATTCATATTTTACCACAGATCAGGTCGTCATTTGGTGTCATAATCCCTCTGCAATCCTAGCCTTCCTCCAAAAATTAAAATCAGTGTCTCGTGAATGCGGCGAAAAACTCCTGTTCTCTCAGAGAAAACACGTTGATTTTTACAGCTCAAACCGACTCATCCAACTTACAGGAGCGAAACTTTAGTATCGTGACCCTCTCCACAGAAACCAGCATGATTTCTCAAGCTCTCCTCTTTCTCCGAATGCGCTGAGGAAACGGGATTCGCAAAGAGGAAATCTTTCCCTTTCCTGGTGCGCCTGTGAATTTCTTGGAAAATTTGTTAATGAGTACTGAGGCTTCTTTAGTTAAAAACTGTTGAACATGTCCTCTGCTCCTTGCTCTTGTCCCGACTGGAGAAGATGGGCAAAATCTCAGCGGGTGTAGATTTGATTCAGTATGCGCGCGATGTCACAACAAAAAGTGAAATCAAAGTGAAAAACAAGCTTACATTTGCATCTACAAAACTCGACTTTTTTATTTTACAAAATAAAACGAAAGGTGCGGGTTTAATGTGATTGCACGTCTATGTTTGAAGGCTGTTCTCATCCAATGAGTGTTGTTGGGCCAGTCAAAGCGCCGTGAAGCTCAAGGTGGGAGGAGGAGAGAACTGAGAGAGGGAATGACACACTGTGCTAGTCTAAGTGCAGGCGGGAGAGGAGGAGGAGAAAGAGAGAGATGTAGAAAGAATGTTTACAGCACTGTTGCGCAGCCATGTGGCATCATTACCCCGTCTCTGTCATCAGAACCTCAGATAGATAGATAGATAGATAGATAGATAGAACAATTGCTTGAAAGAGTGATCAATTTATAGACAGAACACTCGATCAAAGAAATGAACAACTGACAGAACAGTCGATTGAAAGAGAATGATCAATACACAGAATGACAAAATGATAGACAGACAGACAGATAGATAGCCAGTCAATCAAAATAACGATCGATTGACAGATAGAACAGTTGAACAAAAGATAGGCTAGAACAATCGAGAGAGCAATCAATAGATAGAATGATAAACTGATATATTGATAGATAGACAGAGCAATTGAAATATAGAACGATCGATAGATCAATCAATCAATAGTTAGAACAATAGATCTACAGAATGACAGATAAATAGAATATTTGATAGATTGATAGCTGATTGAACTGTAGAATAGACATAACTAATATTTTTATAGTGCTGTCAAACGATTAGTCGTGATTAATCGCAGCCAAAATAAAAGTTTTTGTTTGCATAATATATGCATGTGTGCTGTGTATATTTATTATGTATATATACACACACACACACACATGCATGTATATATTTCAGATAAATATGTTTATATATTAATTATATTTATTTATAATAAACATTTTATGAATATAAATATAGACATGTAAATACATGTAAATATTTTCAAAATATATACTGTATGCGTGTGTCTTTATCTATACATAATGAATATACACAGAACACACATATATTATGCAAACAAAAACTTTTATTTTGGATGCGATTAATTGTTTGACAGCACTAATTTTTTATAATAAAAATAGATAGACAGACAGACAGATAGATAGATAGACAAATAGATAAAACAACAGAACATGCATTCTTAATTTTTAAATGTATTTCTTTTTTTAAAAACGTACAATATAGCATTTTTACATTTAGTTACCCCAGTGGTTACAGCCATATATTTTTATGGTCATATATTGTGTGTGTGAGCGCGCATTTTAAATGAATACTGATTGATAAGGACATTTGTGGCTCTGTGATTGTGAATGAATCATTTGTTTAGGAATTACATTGCTGCTTGACATATGCTTGTTGTAGCTACAAGATGACTGTGCCCTACACAGGATGAGAAGCCACTTTATCATTGTGTAACAATGACTTGACCTCTTGCATGGGAATACACTGGAAAAATAGTTTGCAGGATAGATGAGAAAGCCGGACTTGTCGTGTTGTCCCTGCCACTGTGCTAGTGTTTGGTGTGAGGCGAGGTGAGGTGGGGTCCCTTTCGACCTCAGGCATTTTAATCACATGCCTTTCTTCCTCCTCATTGTTCCAGCTTTTTCGCCCACTTCCTCCCAATTAAAACAGTCTATTTTTGTGCAGTCTGTTACGCTTTTATTGGCTTCTGCTCCGTCCTCTCCTCCGCTCTGTTCTGTTCTCCATTCGGCCTTCTGCGGGAGCGTCTCATCTTGTGCGCCCTCAGCAGCACTCACCCTGACAAACAACTTCCAGATCAATAAAGCACAGGGAGGACTTCAGCCGCTGGCTTCCCATATGCAGAGCGTGCCGGGAAAAACATGTTGCGTGCCAGGCCAGCACCTCCCGGTTATGGCTGGTCATAAATAAGAAGCGTAGGAGAGGGCTGGACAGCTGATAAATTGTGAGCCACTTTCTCTTTCCCCGCCTCCAGGAGGGCCGATGTGTTACTTTCAAACTTCTACCACTGTCCTTGTGACCCAGCTGACCAAATGCCCTACATTCATTCCCTGATTGCCCATGCTGCTTATCCGGACCCCCCTCGCACCTTTGACCTCATCCGGTCAGCCACACACATACCAGTAGCTACAGTTTCCAAAACAGGATATGTTGCACCCTTACTCATTCTGTCACTCGCTCTTTCTCTGACAATGCTCAATTGCTACCATGTTACTCTTGCTATTTTTGCAGTATATAGTAAGTATACGGTGTGCAGTATAATAAATTCCTTTGTGCATTAAATACCTGTCCCCTCTACCAAAATGTGTAGTGCATCAGAGCACACCTCAATCAAAAAAGGAACTGGAAGTTGCATCGGCAGAAAAAAGTCCTGCAAATGTTACAACATTGTGGCTATAGATTAAAAATGTATACCATTTTAAAAAGTCAATTTGTTTTCAGAGATGAAATGACGTCACTTGTTACGTAATAAAATCATAGCAAATGTATCATGTATCATATCTCGAGGGCTGAAAAACTTCAGACAATTACACATCTGAAGAAATATTTAAATGAGGAATTTTTGGTCAAATAATGAGCTATTTTCTGTATGATTTAATTTTTTACTTAGTGTTATTTTGTTCCAAGTAAATCACATATTGGCTTGTATAACATCAAATAATAATACTGTACATTACAAATAATAGCATTAAATAACTAATATTTTTGATAAAATAGATGAACGGATAGATAGATAGATAGACAGAGACAGACTGTCAGATAGATAGATAGATAGATAAAAATGGACAGACATTGTAGGATAGATAGATAGACAGATAAAGACAGACAGACTGTCAGATAGATAGATAGATTTTTAAAAACATTTATGCATTATGCATTGGCTTTCACACACTACACTTAAAAACTAGTAGGCATGCAGTATATACTGCACAGTACGCAGTAGGCCATTTAGAACACAGCCTCTCTCTTTGTAGCATTTCCAGGGTTGTTATTATGGGTAACCTCCTCTCATCTCTTCCCTCTCCTCCCTCTCTCCAACGTTCTTCTGTATTACTCACTCAAACTTAGAGGAGTTCAACCTCCAATAAATCCTCCACATTCAAAGTTCTCTTCTCAGTTACAAACAAACACAAGTGAGCTTTACCAGTGATGTATGTAATCACTATATTGTAAAAACGGAACAGCCTACACACATTCCTGTGCGTGCAAAAATACGCACAAACTGTTCTTGCTTGTTTTGTTTTGTTTTGGTCTGGATTCTTCATGGCCTAATGAAACTGCTTCCTCCCTCTGTGTTTCCAGGATGTTTGATGTTTGGAGTGATCTCTCATCCTTTTTTGTGGTCTTTGGTCATTGGCCTATAAACCTCACGATGCAACAAGAAGAGGTCTGGAATCACGTTGCGGAAATGAACAAGGAGGACATGCCTCTGTGTGAGAGTGTGTCAAGTGTCTTGATCTTAATAGCTGTGTAAACAGGTCATTTGCATCTCATCTCTCCTCTGGATCGAGAAGTGGTCTGATGCATTACCTCAGCACGGATAAGTCAGCCCCATAATGACGCTTTGCATCTGCTCAGCAGTGACTTCCTGCGTGTGTACGTGGGAGGAAACTCTCGACTCCCTCTCCCTTTTCCTAACTCTCTTTCTTGCTCTGTTTCCCCTCAAAGCACCTTTACCAGGTCCCTTTATTGAAAAACACAATGATTTTTCTTTGGAATAACATCCTTTCTGATCCTCTGGTTGTTTTACACTACAGATCTGGCGTTTGGTTAGATAACCGCTGCTTTCACACATCGTTATTTTGCCGCTTTGGTAGGAGATCATTAGGCAGAAGTGGTGTAAGTGTACTTTGGGAAGAGATGTCAGCAGTTTTTGGTATAGTCTGAATCACAGTACATACACAAAAATAACCTGTGGCCTCTCTTACAGCACGAGTCCTACTCAAGTTTACCATGGCAACCAATATCGGCCAGTTGCCTTGTTACAAACCAGAAGTGATCAGATTTGTAGATAAATTCTATAAAAATGCCTTACTGTCACACAATAATATTAATAAAAACAACAGCTACCACAAATGTAACCAGATAATTACATTTTCTTAAGGCACTTGCGTAATCTCTATGATATTCTGATCTCTAGGTATAACTTAGATCAATGTAAGTCTAAAAGTGCAGCCACATTTACCATTGCATGTTTAGGAATTTCACATAAGGGCATACAAAGTTTTTCATGTGAACTTGACACCCTGACCAAAAGAAGGCTGCTTGGTTTAAAAGTGATTTCTGTGTGAGTAGTAGTTTGTGCATCACTACACCATTAACAATGGACTTTTTTTTGCTGTAAAAAATGGCTAATGTGACTGTGCCTTAATTCAGTGGTTACCAATCCAGACCCTGGATTTCCACCAACTCTGCACATTTTGTATGTCTCTCTAATAAAACACATTGATTCAACTCATCAGCTCATAAGTAGAGACCTCAAGACCTGAAATTGTTGTGCCAGTTGAGAGAGACATCTGAAGTAAGCATTGTTGGAGGTACTCCAGGACCAGGTGTGGAAAGCACTGGCTTAGGGGATTTTATCGTCCACCAGGCAAAAACATAAGTCTGATTGCTTAAAAACTCTTCCTAATAAGCCACACAATATGAAGTATCATCCATGTCCATAGCACACACTTTTATGGGTTTTATTAAATATTTTTGTGCATTATCTTGTAAAGAGTACCGTTTTAAATACGGCAAAAGGTCGATTATAATAATGTTCCTGGAATAAAAAGATCAAGTACAGTCTGAATGATAAATGTGAGATTTTAAATACAGATCAGACTTCTACTGTCTTCACTTTAGGTTTAATTTTCAGAATTTCTTGTCATTTTACTTCAGGAAACCGTGATTGAATTGATTCAAATTGAAAAGAGAATTAATAAATTGTGGCTGTGTCTTCAGAACATCCACTTAATCTGATACGAGTTAACTACATGATCATGTGACAGATAGCCTTGGTCAAACCCAATTTGGAAAAAGAACACGAACAAAGCCAGTTCAAGTGAAATAAGCATGAATTTCTGTGAAACAAAAGCTACCATAGAATATGAAGTTTGTCAAGGACATGGTCACCAATTGCTAGGCTCAAGTTTTGAAATGTGTAAACCAACTGATAGTGATTCAGAGAATCAGCTCCATGTTGCTGTTTATAACCTCAATGACCCACAAGCCTACTCTATTAGTGAAAATACCGGAAGGCAAGTAAGATATAGGTACCTTATCAGGGAAAATGCCTGACTACTATTTTACCATCATATTATCACCCCCGAGGAGCTGCTGGATATGGGTGGTCATCATCCATGCACCTGTTAGCTGATGTCAAACATTATCCTGTAAATCTTTGCTCTGCACACCTGCATGAGGCACACCACAAGAACAGTGTCATAGCTCTTGTAACCACAAAGTCAAGCACAATTCATCTCTGGATTAACCCAGATGTATGCAATTAATCTTTATTTACTGGGACTATAGATAAATCGTAAGAGACTAATAATGTTGAAAAGGGAATAACATTTCACAATGCATCAAAGCACAATACATCATCCTCATGCAGATTGATTTTTGTGGATATGCAGACATTTACATGCACTGTTGTCCATTCACAAGTGATTTGAAAAAAAACCCCATTGAAATACAGTTAGAAAGGCTTGCACACTTGCACGCAGAACATGTAAAATAAACTATATTTTACAGCCTTTGCTGTTCACGGCTTTATTAATTACAGGCAGATAAACTCTGCTAAAGTGAGAAATATAAATTTTAGCTAAAGTTGCCAGCTAATGAGGCTTTAAAACCTACAAAGTCCCTAAAGCAGGGGCGTCCAAACCTGCTCCTGAAGGGTTTAGCTTCATCTTGGCAAACTCCTTGGGTTTTAGATGTTGCCACAGATTGGTTGGTTTATACAGAGCCTCCTAGAGTAAGGGTGTCCAATCCTGCTCCTGGAGGGCCACTTTCCTGCAGAGTTTAGCTTCAACACACCTGCCTGGAAGTTTCTAGTAATCTTGAAGACCTTAGATTAGCTTGTTTAATTTGGGTTAGAGTTAAACTCTGCAGGACAGTGGCCCTCCAGGAGCAGAAGTGGAAAGCATGTACCTTAGACCGCAGATCCTGCTGAGTTCAGCTCTAACACCAATTACAACAACATACCTGAACCAGCTAATCAGGATCTTCAGGATAACTAGGAACTTCCAGGCAGGTGTGTTGAAGCTAAACTCTGCAGGAAAGTGGCCCTCCAAGAGCAGGATTGGACACCCTTGCTTTAGGGGGCTCTGTATAAACAAACCAATCTGCGGCAACATCTAAAACCAAAGCAGTCTGCCACCAAACATTCTTTTGAAAATAAGCCGGAGAACGAAGGATAGCTGTAAAACCTCAGAAAAAGAATGGCTAGCAATCAGGGAGGATGTAATGTTACCTGCTGACACAACTATGGTCTAACAGCATGTTATGCTGGCAAAGAAAGCAGTTAAGCAACTCTATTTGATTCCTCAGTTTAATAATACAGTTTAGCATAGAACAGATGACATGGTAGAAAATGCGTTAATTCTGTAGGTCTGACCATGATGGCAAAATCAAGGAAGACTTTTTTTTTCTTCAAACCTTTAACAACTAATATAACCGTTTGTGGTTTCCAGCAAAGATGAGGCTCTAGTATTGGTCCCAAATGTCTGTGTTGGATTAAGCTGTCACAAAGACGAACTACCTTTACAAAAACGCCTGTTTTCATCATTCAAGGACATAGCGTGAACAGTGCCAGCTTCCATTACACATAGAAATGCAGCAAGTTCTCATTCATCGGTTTCATTTGCATGATGAGGTGAGAACACTTTTCATGGATTCATAGTTCAACCTTGTAGACCAGTGGTCACCAACCTTTTTAGGCCCAAGATCCCTGACCTCGGTCGGCCTTTATGAAAGACAAGATCTACCTATTGAAGAATTGATAGAAAAAGACATCCCAGATTGTACTTCAAATTTGAGGCCTTTTACTTAGTATTTAATTAGTGATGCTCCGATCATAGCTGATTCAGAATTCAGA
>NW_015542555.1:1510421-1519745 GCF_001515605.1 Sinocyclocheilus anshuiensis
TATATATATATATATATATATATATATTATACACACACACACTTGAATGTACTAGTGTATAAAAGATGGGTTCAAGTGTACTATAAGTGGTAACTAAATAAATTTTTAAATACAGAGATAGTATGTTAAAAGCGCATTTTAGTTCATATTCATGGTGGCCTAAAATAGCACAGTTGAGTACACTTACTTGATCTTAAGTTTATCTTAAGAAGTACTAAAGAATAATTTTTAGTATATTAAGTACAAAATTAGTGCGTGAAAATAGAGCACGTTAAGTACATTATGGAAGTGTACTTTTTTTAACCTTGGTATGCTATACAGATTTAGTGTATGTGCTATATATACACAAAGCTCATTTATACTATATATACATATATACAATCTCAAATGTTGCTTAAAACAAAGTAACACTGTTGACAGTCAGTTTGAAAGTCACTCTTTCTCTTTGTTACCTTGTTACCCTTCGGAGTGATTTTTATTAGCTTTCAGCCGATGGCAGTGAATGTTTATTAGACAGCCTGACTGGATAACACAGCACACACAGACAAACACAGGCGTGATTTAATTATTTGTTTGCTCAGTGTGATTCCTAGCATGTGGCTCTAGTTAAGATCCATCTGTCTTTGTGCTTGTATTTTGATTTAGATTTTATCTGGACTCATTTTTAAACCCCAAAATAATAAAAGCCTGTCCATGCATATGAAAGGCTCTAGTTAGTGGTGGTTGCTAAGCCAAGCATTGTTATTATTATCCCTCATACTTAGAGAGAGGGATTTCAATAAATGTACCTGTAAGCACTGTTTTTGCTACAGTCATACCTCAAATCATACAGCTTGTTTGATGAGAGGTGTGCTATTACTTTTTTGGAATTTTCTGGGTTGTATTTTTGCTTGGCAGATGATAAAAAGGGCAAAAATATCCCATATATCCTATGTATACTGAAGGAGGATCTGAGTCATATCTAGAGACCAGAATATCACAGAGACTTGGAGGTAGGCTCTTTTGACTTGCAACCAGTCAGAAAACCCTATAGCAGCCGCATAGAAACTTATTAAAAACCACATTTAGACACATTAGACATAGCATAGCAACACCCTAGAATCATTGCATAACATTTTTTACAGGCAAAATTTAATCTAGTCTTGAACATGCTGTAGTCCAATTACTTTCATTTGCGGCCAAGTACCATCCTATGCATTATATGCATTTTACGTAAAATTACCTTGATTGGCCCTTTGCACATCTGTGGAAGAAAAACACACATACGGCAGCACTACAGTGAGATTTTAAAGTTTTGCAAGTCAATGCAAACACACTAGTAATAATACATATATTTTTGAATTTTGTGTTCTATGTTAAAACTTCTTCTGAAAATATGGGAGATCTTGAACGGCTCTGACTGGATTCAATGCACTGACATTATGCACAAAATTGAATGCTGAGCAGTGTTTGTGGAAACCAGACTGCTTCAGAAAATAAAGCTAAAGGAATTCAAACTCACATACTGTAAGGTCAAACAGAACAATATCTCACCTTTTAGACACTCTTATATACACTTGTACACTTTTTAGGCACTTGTAGACATAGCATGGTGGCACCTGCAGGTAACTGAAAGAGAACATTACATTTGTAATCTGACATTATAAACCATGAAAAATTACAGTTTGAATAACATACACTTTTGTGATTTTTTTATAGTGAATATTTACAGGAATGTGCTGTAGAACATTTGAGTGGACATGAGAAAATCAGTGCTGTTGTCTGTATATTGTTTGTTTGTGTAGTTCATAGAGAGAAGTGCATAGAATCTGCAGATCTACAGATAGGTACTGGTGGAGGTGGGAAAGAAATATGAAAGACGAGAATAACAGAATGTACACTCTAAAAAATGCTGGGTTAAAAAGGTACAAACCCAGCTATTGGGTTGTTTTGACCCAGCGGTTGGGTTTCTTTGTTTTGAGTCAAAACAACCCAATAGCTGGGTTTGTACCTTTTTAACCCAGCGCTGGGTTATATTTAACCCAGCATTTTTTAGAATGTATAGATTGACAGAATTATTGGTTTTGTCAATAACACACAATCACATATTGTCAATAGCAAAAAGCTTTCCACAGCACATATAGAACAGGTCTGCCTCTTCACTAACATCTACGGCATCCTTTTTACTCCTATCTGAAAATGACTTGCTTTCATTATCTACAATCACAGCTTGTCATGTGGACACTTTGATGTAGCTATAGGACCCAAAACACATAGTGGAAAAAGCAACTGCTTTGCAGAGACTCTTTTTTTTAGGTTAATTTGCTGTGATTACATGGGCTGTGCTTTAGTGTGTGTGGTGGGACCTGTGTGGTTCAAAAATTAAAGTGTCTGGAAGGTGATATCATGGCTTTAGCTCTTTTTTTGTACATTTAAAGGACGTCAAACAATATCCATAATCTCAACTTCAAATCACAACCAGTCCAGTTATATAATATCTTACAACTAGCAACATAAATCCTTTTATTCTCTAAGCTCCAAAATAAATGCCACTTACACCATGAAGCTAAATCCTGTTTTTTTTGCATTTTTCTCTTACGCTGAACTGCAGAAGAAAGACATCTCATAGCAGACAGTTTAACATTCACTTGTAGAACAGCAGAAACAAATGCCCACCACCTGCAGGGAAAATATCTGTCATAAGCAATCAGTGAGAGAGAGAGAGAGATAGAGAGAGAGAGCTGAATATGTATGGCACTTCAGCCAAGGTTTTGATTAAAGTAGCTCTCTTAACAGCTGAAGGACAGGAAGACTATGTAACAAGTTCTCAAAAACGTTCACAACCCTCAAACCCTATATACACTCTTAAAAATAAAGGTGCTTCACGATGCTGTAGAAGAACCTTTTTGTCTAAATGGTTCCATAAAGAACCTTTAACATCTGAAGAACCTTTCTGTTTCACAAGAGGTTCTTTGTGGCGAAAGAAGGTTCTTCAGATTACAAAAAGGTAAGAAAGAGATGGTTCTTTAAAGAACCTTTGACTGAATGGCTGTTTGTGGAACCAAAAATGGTTCTTCTATGGCATCGCTGTGAAGAACCTTTTGAAGCACCTTTATTTTTAAGAGTGTAGGTTTATAGATATATAGATATATCTAAAAGTGTTTTTAAACAACTTTTGGCTAATAACTCTTGTTTATAGGGCTGTCAATCTATTTAAAAATGATCAGATGCTGCAGATATAAAAAATTACCAGATGCATGTAATTGCTCAAATTAGTTACAAATAATCACAATTATTATAGACCATAAATGAAGATGGCAAAAGAATAAATAATTTAATAGCTTAAATGAAAAGTTGTTTTAGAAGTCAATATATTATTTAATTTACTTCATATCAGTGAACATAAGCCAATTACTGAACTACCTGTACATTCCACAGCAATTATTAATTCAGCTTGTAAGTCTGAGATACAGTAAGGATGCTTTCTTGTATTCCATCTCCAGTATTTAACATTTTTGGTGTAATCATCCCACATAGTGACCTCTTGGCTGTAAATGGCTGTTCCATTGCATTGTGTCGTTTTCAGCATCCTTGAGAGAGACACCTTTTAAAAATCTGGTTGCATCCAAAGGTTATTTTATTAAAGAATAAATTACTAACGTTCATCAAGTTTGCCATGTGACCTACCAACCTCATGGTCAGTAAAGTGTCCATTGGATGAACACTTAAAAATGTCATCAGAAGTAGAATTTAAATACATTTCCCTACTGTTTTATGAACACTATATGAATACAGACATAGGCCTACTGCTTATTTCACATACTGTTTTTTGCCTATTATATAGTAGATAATCGGATACAGACACTGTCCGTTCCCTTGCGCTACAGCAATTAATCTATAATGTAATTCTGAGTCTGTTGACTTGCCATATTGCACTTTGTTTTGAACGTGCACTTTTTGGGTGAATGCCTCCTAACCAGGGTTTGAAATTAACACACGCCAACCCACCAAATGCGGGTAAAAATCAGCTGTGGCGGGTAACCCTGTAAAATCACTAGCCAATTTGGCGGGTTACTTTTCGTAAGTTATGTTCACTCATTAATTTCATGGGGAAGTTCATGCAAGCCAAATCTGTGCAGAACTAACCCTAACTTATGAGACATCACAATATATTAAATACAGCCTAATTCCGCAGCATCTTTGTATATCTAGCTTATTTGAACATACCCGTGACCCCTCACTAACAGCGCTCTAGTTTCCTTTGCATTGAAGCTGTAGCGAAAAGTAAGACTCACATCGTGTCTACACTGGACGCGAGCGGAGTGATTCGACACAACAAAATACAATAGAACCCATTATAATCAGTGATGCTGTGTCTACACAGAATGCGGCGCGGCACGACAAATCCCTGACAGTAAACTGATGCCTTGTTCTATTTATGATGTACTGACACAAAATGATTTGCAACTGTCACTTTGCCGCGTCCAGTGTTGACAGCCTCAAGCTGTTTTTTTTTTTTTTGGCTAGTAGAAGTTATGAATGACTGGTAACTTAAAAATGTAGTAGCCAAATTGGCTGGTGAGTGAAAAAGTTAATTTTAAACCCTGCTCCTAACCACTGATCTCTCAGTCCACCTAATTTTTAACGTAAGCGCAGGTGCTGCCATTTTGTGCGCTGCTTCCGGTTTTATCCACTTCCAGTTTGTCACCTGTACAAAATAGGTCGTTAGTTTGCTAAATCATGACAAATCTCCATTATTGATCTGTTTCTCCTGCCTGCCTTCAAACGGGCTAGTCTAAAATCAAACTCTGCTCTCACACTGAATGCAAATGCACTTTAACAAAAATAATGAACTTTGACTAAACGGGAGACCATCTGCTCAGCTACAGGAGGGTAATTGGGCTGATCTGGTCTTGTAAACACTGTGGATAAGACCGGCATAAATGTCTGGTTAGAGGCAATTCAGGTCCAAGCAGGCACATTTTATGTTTATGGAGCCTCTGCAGATCCCCTTTATTTAATCAAATGTTTTTTAGTGTCAACCCATCCATATTACTGAAATTGAAATATCTGCAATTAAACCACTGTTGGTCCTATCCCCTCTATCAAACAAATGACTGATTTAATAACAACTGTGGTTATAATATTTTTGTGGTTACGAAACCACAGATGAATGAAACGGCACTTTGTTTATGGGGGTGCAGTGATGATTCAGATTGTTAAATTCAGACAAAATGTTAAGAAAACATAGAGGTGATTAAGATTTTGAAGCATTGGCGCCTCCTGCTGTCTAAGAGCTTAATAGGGAACCAGCAATAAACTATAATATTTCTGAAGTTCACATGCATTGTATTGCTCCATATGTTTAGATATGCAAGCAATTGCTTTTGTTTCTGTTTTTAATTCTCATAAGACATTTCAGAAGAAACATCCAAGACATTATATATCAGTTTGAAATGGGCAAGCTTGATTCTGAGTAACGTACATTATTCATAAGTAAAAAATGACTTGCAAAAAATATTTTTTGAACCTTCAACATCACATTTTGTTTAAAATCATGATTGTCAATCACTTCGTGTATACAGTACACACTTATTTTAAATCAGAGCATTGGTAAACTGGAAGAACCAAATCGTTTTGAATCAGTGTGCAGAAATAGTGTGAACTGGGTTAGTAGATGTGGTAAGTCAGACTCCTGCTTGTACAGTAAAACAAGTGTTAGCATATTTTATTCACACTGTAATATCACATTCAGAATTAAAATGGTGGTCTTTGACAGTAAAATTATTCGTGACCACTAGAGAGCGCTGTAAGGCAGTGTAAATTGCCATAGATGCCCCTTGATAACGTATTTGGCAAGTTATGTTTAATATCTCTTTAAGAGTTAGGTTCATGTTTTCATAGACAAGAAGAACCAGATCCACATGATATATACACGATGAAACTATGCTGTTAATTTATCATGACTGTGTGAGATCAAACAAATTGTTTTTGTTTGCCATATTGAAAATATGTTCATCATTGTAACTCAAATTTAACTGAATTTGGTAGCCTAAGGTGCTGCTGTTAAGCGTACTGACATATGTTTGTACACTTCATTTGAATCTGAAGGAGATGTAGGATCTGATTTGCACAGTGGCACTGTATGCACAGGTCATGTGGGTCAAAGCTAATTTCCCTTAGGCAGAACTGTGCAAACAAAGAGAGATCAGCTTGAACAAGGAATATCTGCTATATACACAAGCGGTGATGCATAAAGTCTCTGATTCAGAAAGAAATGGGTAATGAAAAATAAGGATGTCTAAGATAACAATAAATTAGTCTACAATGCATATAAACAACAATAAAACTCTATTAGGATGTGTCCGGTTTAATTTTATGTCTAAGCAAAAAATAATAACTATCATACATTTTTACAGAAGACACACTAAAATGTCATTCAGTGTAACATATATCATATATAGTTCATGTAACAAAAAAATCTCATCAGGCATATTTAGAAAAATAATCATTAGGTGACATTGAAAGACCCCAGCCCCCAAATACTAATAAACTGCGATTTTAAATCTTTAACCATCTTTGCCACTATCCTTCTAACAACTTGATTTTACCCATTTGTCGGCAAGGAGGTTTTAATCATTTAAAAAATAATACAATTTAGTATGATCACGTAATCCCATATTCTAAGTATCATAATCTCTAAGTATGTTGTTTCATTTTTTACATAAATATATGTATGACGATGGAACATTATTTCACCCATATTTTGACATTTTATATTCACGAAAGTTATCTGAAACAAAAGTATACTCTTTACTTGAATTGAATATACTTGCTATGTAAATTCTCTGTAAAATTTTGAATACTTTTTCAACCATGAATATCACAAGGTTTTCTTGGGGTTATGTGATTTTACATCTAACATTGTCGTGTCATTTAAACTTTCATTAAAAATTTGGCAGACAAACATTTCTAAATATTTCAAGACAAAACCAAAACTTTTTAAATCAAGTAATAACAAATTAGGTCAAATTAAATTATTTTGTTAGTAGATGTTCTCCTTTTCAAGAATTCATTTGAATTCATTTCTTAAAGGGGTCATATGATGTTGCTAAAAAGAACATTATTTTGTGTATTGTGTAATGCAATGTGTTTATGCGGTTTAAGGTTCAAAAAACACATTATTTTCCACATACTGTACATTATTGTTTCTCCTCTATGCCCCGCCTTTCTGAAACGCGTCGATTTTTACAAAGCTCATCGGTCTGAAAAGAGGTGTGCTCTGATTGGCCAGCTATCCAGTGCGTTGTGATTGGCCGAATACCTCAAGCGTGTGACGGAAATGTTACGCCCCTCACATACTGTGTTTCCATCATACAGTCTATGGTTTCCATGTCTCCGGCGTCACGAGACAAAACCAATAAAACCCATTACAAATGAGGCATTTGTTGCATCCAGTGGGGACATAATTACTGATTGTAATGACTTATACTGTGTTTTTACGCTTTGCACTAGCTATTTTTTTAAATCCAATAAAATAAAATAATTGAAAATATGTTCATTACATAATCAGATACACTCTTAAAAATAAAGGTGCTTCAAAAGGTTCTTCACAGTGAAACCATAGAACCATTTTTGGTTACACAAAGAACCATTCAGTCAAAGGTTCTTTAAAGAACCATCTCTTTCTTACCTTTTAATAATCTGAAGTAGAGGTCTGCACGGGCTTTAAAGTGAAGCCCGAACCCGGCCCGTACCCGAGATCGTCTGACCTGACCGGCACAGTTAAATTTAGACCCCGATCCAAAATCTTTTTTTTTTTTTTTTTTCACAACAAATAGCCAATTTAAAAAAAATTCTGTATTTCACGATTGCATGTGTGGCATGAAGTGGTCAAGATTTTTAAAAATTACCAATAATAAGAGAAATCCTATAGTCGACTACACCACCTGGAATACACCGAGACATAACAGCCCTAAGCAAAGGGACACAGGTTCGTTGCCAAAGGCTGGGTGAGCATAATGATAGACAGATATAAACAAACCACTTTATTAACATACAATTAATAAAAACACATACAACACTTCACACAAGGTCTCAATACATCACACATCTTTACCAGTAACTTACAAAACAAGTACAATACAATAAGATAACAATAAAGAGGGAGGTGGCCAGCAAAGACCCTCAGATTTCTACCCCACACTCAATACCCATGACACACACGCGTGAAAAATCAAAAATATTAAACAGCACTCCATGTGGACACGCAGTACAAGGTACCATGGCCAACTCCTCCCACCTAAAACCACGCACCAAACAATACAAAACAAAATATAACAGACGGACCCAGATGAATTCCAGACAGAACTATAACAGAACAAAACAGTAGAGCAGAGCTGCAGTCAGTTACTTAAGGTTCGTTAGGCTTAAATTAAGATCACTGGAAACCCCTGGACGTGCAATCAAACCAAGAAAACAGTACAATGCTGCAATACACATGGTCGCTCACCATGCAGCACTACAGCTACTTGCAGGTCCATATCTGAAAGCTGGCCAACAGCCAGCACACGACAGACAGGAGGATAACCCAACTGCTAACACTCAATCAAAGCACCACATGTCACAAAGGAGCAGTACCAAGGATGATGCATTCCAAGCAACCAAACACTTTCCCCTTTTATATGCACAACACAGGCACTAATTGGCTCATGAAACTTACCCAACTGACCAATCATGATAAAGCACAAACACTGATAGGTTCACCTATTTGGGTAACGCCAGCCAATCATACTGGGTCTATACCTCACTCTGCTACACATGCAACGGTCAGTAAGCAAATGCATGTAAAGAAACAGAATCATTAAGGCTCGGCCAGTTCACATGGCAAAAGAAAAAACACTTACCAGTTATGAAAGTTTATGAACATCAGCTGCAGCGGTCACATAAATTCTGCCGAGTTTTTGAATGGTTGTATATGACAAGACGATAATTCTTCCATCGTGCAAATTATGGTCATTTTCGTCAGTTAAGGCTCGTTAGCATTCGGCCTGCTTTAAATCAGACACAGGGATGCAGTGGACATCCCATTTCTAATAAGTAGAAAAAAACAATGGTCGGTTCTTATAAGGGACGTCCCATACTATATGCACACCTCATATCAAACCATTTTACTGCAGCATTTTGGAGATATGGGACATTGTGACACTTCAAAGGGCTATAAAGACCACATTTCTAATAAGTATAAAATAAGTGTGATAATGTCCCTTATCTCCAAAACACTGCAGTAAAATGGTTTGATATGAGGTGTGCATATAGTATGGGACGTCCCTTATAAGAACCGAC
>NW_015542555.1:1520037-1539464 GCF_001515605.1 Sinocyclocheilus anshuiensis
GGACGTCCCATACTATATGCACACCTCATATTAAACCATTTTACTGCAGTGTTTTGGAGATAAGGGACATTATCACACTTTAGAGCAGTATAAAGATCCCATTTCTAGTAAGTATAAAAAAACAATGGTCAGTTTGTTTATGGGACATCCTATACTATGTGCACACCCCATATCAAACCATTTTACTGCAGCATTTTGGAGATATCGGACATTATTACACTTTAGAAGGTTATAAATTCCCATTTCTAATAAGTAGAAAAAAACAATGGTTTGTTCTTATTCAGGATGTCCCATACTATATGCACACCTCATATCAAACCATTGTACTGCAGCATCTTGGAGATATGGGACATTATCACACTTTAAAGGGCTATAAAGACCACGTTTCTAATAAGTATAAAATAAGGGACATCCCATACTATATGCACACCTCATATCAAACCATTTTACTGCAGTGTTTTGGAGATAAGGGACATTATCACACTTATTTTATACTTATTAGAAATGTGGTCTTTATAGCCCTTTGAAGTGTCACAATGTCCCATATCTCCAAAATGCTGCAGTAAAATGGTTTGATATGAGGTGTGCATATAGTATGGGATGTCCCTTATTAACTGTACACCATTTTGAATCGAGTTTTAATATTTTATTAGCTAAACAAACGCAAAGCTTCCACCAAGAAAAAAATAGTTCAAGCAAGAGTACAGGGCCGACTGCTGTTACCCGGATGAGCCTGTGTTATTAGCTTTTACCTCGAGGGATAACATACCTAGGAATGTCGCGACTGACCAATCAGAATCAAGTATTCCACAGGGCCGTGTAATAAAGGTTCTTTATGGAACCATTTAGACAAAGATTCTTCTATGGCATTGTGAAGC
The DNA here is from genome assembly GCF_001515605.1 of Sinocyclocheilus anshuiensis. Taxonomy (NCBI): domain Eukaryota; kingdom Metazoa; phylum Chordata; class Actinopteri; order Cypriniformes; family Cyprinidae; genus Sinocyclocheilus; species Sinocyclocheilus anshuiensis. Next base: position 1,520,916 of record NW_015542555.1, read on the forward strand.
ACCTTTATTTTTAAGAGTGTAGATCTAGATACGAAGTGTCACATCATGTCTCGGTGGATGTAATGTAAATTTAACCATGCACTCTAAAATTTCAAAACAAGGGCACTGGGTCCATGAATTGTAGAGAAAGCCACAGGTTACGTCTAAACTGCTCACATACACTCTCCAGTGTTTTCTTCTGTTGACAACAGATCTACTCCTGTCCTCACCATCAATCTAACCTGAACTCACACTCTAATGCCTGATGACTCGCAGAGACTTTTGCCCTCCAAGTTGTTTTGTGCTCTGGGAGGGTCAGAGGTCGCATTTTATACGGCTTGTGTTTTATAACTTTTAACTTGCAGTTTATAATACACCCAAGAAAATGTATTACTAGTGAATTTATTACAAGCAGGAAACTAGGACACTGTTTGACAAAAACACGTACGCACACAATGTTAGGTTTTAAAAAACAGCTTTATTAATACCTCTCCTTCAAAGAAATATAAAAGTTTGAGAGTTATTTCTATATTTACAGAGCATAGTTTTTGCTTCAAACAAATAGAAACAAATCCTACTTGTACAAATTGAAAAAATATCCCTGCTGTGACTGTTCGATATCAGATGTCAGCAGTAAAGAAGATAGTCCTCTTCATCTCTCAACAATAGTCTGTGCAAAGAAAGAACGCATACCAAACACACTGTGTTGCTGCTACATTAAGGCAAACCCCTAGGAACAATACACTTAGGAAACTCCTTGGTAAAGTGACGGTGTAGATTAGATAATTTTTTTAGCCTTCCTACAGAAAACGTCCCACATCTTCCACAAAAACAAAAGCATAAAAAGGTCAAAATCTCTTAAAACGGTTAGCATTGCACTGAGAGATCATTCAGTACCCTTTAAATCCAAAGCAATTCACTGGTTGACCATAACTGTGAAATAAAAGCTTTAGAAAGCATAAACGTCTGGGTCAAGGAGTGTTTGCCAGTCGGGTTTGGAGCGTCGGTTATGGAAGCTGTGAATCTAAATATGAATGGAGGATCAGTAGTTTGACGACTTCCTCTTTGCTCAAAAGTGCTGCGAGGGTTTGTGCCCCTCGCCATAAATACCTCTTCATTGGCATGGAAACTATGAAAACCTCAAAACAAACCTTCAATTCAACTGCAAAAGAAATAGTGGACGCTGCGTATTAAAAGCAAAGCGTAAAATTTAATTAAATTAGGGAAAAAGAAAAGCTAGTTCCTAAACACATTTCCTCATGGCATACAGATTTGTGCAGGTTATGAGGCAAAAAATATCAAACGTTCTGCATGCTGCTGCGTGTACAAAAAAACAACTCAAAAATACATTTATCAGATCAACTGATACAATTAATTTAAGAGACAAACATTCACAAACATCAAAAAGGCTCCTCAATGGTTTCAAAAACATCACACGAGGAGCAACCCAACCAGCGCGGCGCTCGGACTCTTAGTCGTCCACCACCGCGTAAACTGAACTCAAAGTCCTGTGGAAGAGTGGCAGGCACGCTTAGTTTTGGTAGATCTTCTCCGTGGTGTTGTAGTCGTTGGTAGTGCAGGTGTGGGAGGCCATGCCTCGGTGGATGGGTTCGGGGCTGTTGTCGCCGCCGGCGATGGTCAGGTTGAGCAGACTGGTGCACGTAGGCAAGTAGACGTGCTGGACGTGTTCCACCTCTGACCGACACACCGGGCATGACTGTGCAGAGAAAACAAGAGACTTCAATCAGTGAGCATTCACCACAATAAGAATAATTGCTATAATGCCTGCAAATAATGACATAACAGTCATCATGTGGTAGATTTAAAGGTCCCATGACATGCTGCTTTTTAGATGCTTTTATATAGGCCTAAGTGGTCCCTAGTACTGTATCTGAAGTCTCTTTCCCGAAATTCAGCCTTGGTGCAGAATTTCAGCCACTACGAGCCAGTCCCACAATGAGCTCTCCTTAGGACGTGCCATTTCTGTGTCTGTAGCTTTAAATGCTAATGAGGAGGAGAGAGGCGGGGCAACTGCCATGCTTCACTCGTTTGCAAGCCATGATGTCTGTCCAGGAAAAAAAAATATTGCGCTCACCTCGCACGGTAGTAGCTTATTTTCTCATGGGCGGGCCAAATTATCTGGGCGGGCAAAGCAGAGAAAGGGGAGGTAACCTTTCCCCGTATGACGACATAAAGGGAAGATTCCGGATTGGGCCATCTGAGCTTTCATTTTCTCAAAGGAGAAGCAGGATACCCAGGGCTCGGTTTACACCTATCGCCATTTCTAGCCACTGGGGGACCATAGGCAGGCTAGGGGAACTCATATTAATGTTAAAAAACCTCATAAAGTGACATTTTCATGCCATGGGACCTTTAAGGTAGAATTAAGGCTGGGTGGCATATGCAGTCAACAGAGAAGAGTTTTCTTACTGCTTATATCACGGGAGATGTATTTGCACAGCAATTAGTAGTTTTATGTTATTTAAGTGTGAGAGTGATAAAGAAACCCGACTTGTAATATGATAAAGAAAAGGTCTGAGCTGTAATATGTTGCAGAGTTTACTTGTTTCTTGGAATGAGCTTTATTTATTTACAACTTTGCTGATTTTTATGATGTTAATGTGAAAGTATTTTTGTACTGATGTCATTTATTATGAATAAATCTGTTGGTTTATTTCCATAAAATTCTAAATTAAGAGAGAAAATAATCAAATAAGAAAGTATTTAATTCACTGGATTATGCAAAACTAAGCATTATTACAAAGTTATTTCATATCTAAATTTCAAATAAATAAAATAAATAAATAATTTTAAATTTACGAAAGTTTAAATTTAAAGACCTATTGTATTTTTGTTTAACAACACTTTGAACACTTTTTTTTTTTTTAAATCTGAAACCATTAAAAACTGGTTTCGGAAATTGAAATAAATGATAAATATTACAAGAAAAACAAACTTATAAAATTGTTAGAAATGTTGTCTTGGCAATTACGTTGTAATACTAAAATGATTCAAATGGCAATAAAAGGAATTGGAGCTATAGAATTGAAGAGAAACCCACAAAAATTAAAATGGAAACTGGAAAATATAAAACAACCTAATTTAAAATTAATAAACACTATAATACACAATACTAAACACTGCATGTGAATGCAGACATCTTAATCATTTTATTCATTAATCAAAGTTTCTAAATTTACAAGAACATATTTATTTTAATGTATTTATTTAAAAATCATAAATTAATTCCTAAATATTACACTTTTGTTGAGTCGCATCACATGAAATTTTGCAACCTGAACTAGTCTTGCCTGTCATAAAAAGGTTAAATTATCTGATATTTTATGTCGGTTCATTTCTGACATCTTAAACATTTTATTAATTAATCAAAGTTTCTAAATTTACAAGAACACATTTATTTTAATGTATTTATTTATTTAAACATCATAAATTAATTCCTAAATATTATTACACTTTTGTTGAGTCGCATCACATGAAATTTTGCAACCTGAACAAGTCTTGCCTGTCATAAAAAGGTTAAATTATCTGATATTTTATGTCGGTTCATTTCTGACAGGTGGTTGCACCACATGACTTGAATTTGTTGAAGTGACTTCTTAAATATACATTTTTAGGAAGTAATACTACTTTTACTACTACAGCTACTTTTCTTCATTATGATATCAAAATGACTTTATCACTCTGACATTTTTGACACAATGTTGGGTAAAAAGCACCTAAACCTGAACGTTCTCTGACCTGCAGCTGTTCAGCACAGTTCTGGCAGCACACCATGTGACCGCAGGGGCAGAACGCAGCGTCAATCTCTTCCTCGCAGCACAGCATGCACAGCAGCGCCTCCCGCAGCTTCTGCAGCTTCTCCTGCAGCAGCCGGCTCTGCTGGCAGCTCCCGCAGTCCAGCGCCCCTTCATGCTCATGGGACGGCGAGCGGGACGACGGAGTGCGCTCCCCCGGCCTCGACATCATGTCCACGATACCGGCGTTGTACAGCGCGCGTCTGGCGTAGTCGTACACTTCCTTGGAGGTCCGCCGGATGTCGAATACATACTTCTTGCCCAGGTTGATGTTCTCATTGAGGAAAAGTGAAGCCAGGTGACCCTTGAAATCCCGGCTGTACTGCATCATGACAGCGTTCGTTACCGTGTCACACCTGCAGACAGAAACAAGAGCGATCGGTGAGCGACACTAGCACATTATCTGCTCGGCATCTGCCACACAGCACCTCAACCCATCCATTATCCATCAGAGATAATGGGCTACTAGAAAGGTGCTGTAGTTGTGAAAATGAAGGATGTTGCCGCTTGTTAAGAGTTCAAGGGTAAAGAGCAGTAGCTGTTCTTCAATGTATTGGCAATAAAAGCTCTTATCAGGGGCTGAATAAACCTGGTTTAAACCCCGTTTTATTACCAGTCTGTCTAGAGGAGTCTTTACACAGCAGTTAGTGCTGCTCTGTGCCTGCTTAAAGACGCAATGTTGTATAAAAGCTAGATTAAATTATGCCAGCTCTGACCCACCTCGGCCCTGAGTATCAAAGTATATATTTGTGATTGCTTTGTACATGCATTTATGCCTCCTCAGAGCAGCATTAAACAATCTGTGTGAAACAACGATGCATAAATGCCACTTCAGAAGCACTCCTGTGCCACCTTTGCAGTGTAAATTCGCCATCAGTCGAACAATGGGAACACATGTTGCTACAACGTCTCCTAAGATTGAACGAACCCCAACATTTTAAATAGTAAAAAAAAAAAAAAAAAGCGACCAAAAATCATTTTGCTTAATGAGAAGCATTTAATTGTGTTCTATGGCACTGTGACATTTCCATGACAAATCAGCACATTTTCCCCCAGTTAAAACATTACTGTATTACAATGAGAATTATCATTAAAAATTAGAAGAAAAAAAAAAAATTTTTTTTGTGAATTTTAGAGGGAAAGGACACTTTATTTATTGATTAATTGATGGGATTTTATTTATAGATTTCTTATTTATTGACTGATTGCATTATGTATTGATTGATTCATCAATTGTATTTTATTAATCAGTCAGTCCATTAATCAAATCAATAAAATCACAAACCAATAAATACATATAAAATCCAATCAGTCAATAAATGAAATCCCCTAAATAAAAAAAAGTGACTGAATGGATTGATTTATTGTATTTTATTAATCAATCAGTCAGTCAGTCAGTCAATCAAATCAATCCATTAATTCGTTGTTTTTTTTATTTTATTTATATTTTATTTGATTTGATTTTACTTATTGATTGATTTATTAATATTTCAGAATGATGTTACAACATACTTTTTTTTTTGCATGGTTTTGTAAGACTGACCCACTTGTGCAGCTTACTTGTTCTTAGTTACTTTGTAATGCATTTAAAGATGCAAGACATTCTCACAGCTAGCCGTTTACAAAGAAAGACCGAAGCTGGTTTGCAATGAAAACTATGCTCAGAGAAAGTCCAAAATAAAAGCACATAATCATGTACTTTTCTGACAACCGTACAAAAACCAGAAGCACAAAACTCCTCACAACAGAGCAGTTCAAACTGCGGACACAGAGGCTTTCTATGAAGAAAATACAACAGAACATTTAACAATAGCCAGGCCAAATCAGTCAGTCAGTCAGTCAGTCAGTCAGTCAATCAAATCAATCCATTCAGAGAAAGTCCAAAATAAAAGCACATAATCATGTACTTTTCTGACAACCGTACAAAAACCAGAAGCACAAAACTCCTCACAACAGAGCAGTTCAAACTGCGGACACAGAGGCTTTCTATGAAGAAAATACAACAGAACATTTAACAATAGCCAGGCCAAAGAGAGATTATTTCCTCTACATGATAACAATGTTAAAAAAGGACATTATGTGGTGAGTGGTCCAGACAGGTAAACTAAAGTATGTTAGATACTGAGTCACGTAACAATAGCCATGTGCACAAGGTGTGTAGGGTTAAGCCTGGCAGAGCTGCACATTAACAAGAAAAAATTATGCTGTAGAATGTAATGATGCATTATTGTACTCAATGAAGGGTTTTATGGTGTCTCACCTGTAAAAGGCATGTGTTTCTGTGATGGCCCGATACAGACCGCTGGCTGCTCTATTACTGATTAACTTGAACAGCAGGACCACACTGTCGCTGGTTTCCTTGGTGACAGTCAAGTACACGCTCTTCCCTGATTGTGTGGCAATTTGTATTATGGGATAAGATATCCTGCATTGAAAGGAAAATATGACGCATTATTGAAAGGCAGCGATGGCACAAATTGATTTCATGTTTACATGACTGATTCTGGGATGTGAACTGGGCGTTATTTTATGACGGTTATGCCATCAAGAGCAATTTATGCCGTGCCTAACCTGTTAACCAGGCTGAAGTCCTCTCGGCAGATAGCGATGCCGTCTGGTCCCACACCGATAGCCAACCTCTGTCCTTCAGCGTCCCGCACCCAGTGCCACTCCACCCCATAATGCTCCAGAGACGACACCAGCTGCAGGGCTTGGTACTCCACCGACGCCTGGCTCTGACCCTCCAGAGCCTTGTGCTTGACTATGATACTGCCGAAAAAACAAGAGAGACATTGAGTCTGAGAGGAAAATGACACCAGCTGATCATGTGAAAAGTAGGACAGAGGAAGAAAAATCTATGTTTTGAGATTTACTTTTAGTGTGTAACAAGAAAAACCTTTAACATAAAACAAAACAAAACAACAATAGTGTAAACTAATAATCCCTTTTATTACAGCTGGTAACAAATAGGATGGCTCGTAACTTAATGTAACATGACGGCTTGTAACGTAACGGCTTGTAACATAACGTAACGTAATGGCTCGTAACGTAACCTAACGTGCTGGCTCGTAACCTAACATGATGGCTCATAATGTAACGTGATGGCTCGTAAGGTAACCTAACGTGATGGCTCGTAACGTAACGTGACGCGATGGCTCATAACGTAACGTAATGGCTCGTAACATAACCTAACGTGATTGCTCGTAACGTATCCTAATGTGATGGCTCGTAACGCCACCAAACATAACGTGATTGCTCGTAACGTATCCTAATGTGATGGCTCGTAACGCCACCAAACATAACGTGATGGCTCGTAACGTAACGTGATGGCTCGTAACGTGATTGCTCGTAACGTAACCTAATGTGATGGCTCGTAACGCAACCAAACATAACGTGATGGCTCGTAACGTAACGACACGACAATTGGCTAATGATATAGTTTAAACTGGAAACAGTACTTAAGAACTGATATTATCTTCTTCCAGTATCAGCATATAAAACAGACTGGTTGATAATTTTAAAAGTACGTTTACATAGGCGTTAACCAATAAAGTTGCCAATTTATTGTGCATAAACAAGTAAAATAACACGTCAGTCACTGACAAAGTCCATGGCTTCGTGTTCCCCTGTATGAGGCCCTTTGATTTTCTTCTTGTACGCATTAGTCTTTATTTGATTTGGTGACAATGATAATTAATCACTACAGACAGATCTCATTAATCCTCTTTGATTGTAGTTGATTAGGTCGTCTGTTATCTAACCCAAACAAGCTAAAGAGTCTGAACAGAACTCTATAAAAGGAGCAGTGTAATTAGTCAAACAGAATTAGGAGTGCTTTGTTTTTAGCGACGCGGCTCTGGATAAGATGTTCACAAGAGTGCGCAGATTACAGTTCAGCTCCCTTGACTTTCTCTATTAAGTAATCACCTAAATACCTAACAATCAGTTTAAAAATGTATTTGAGGGTAAAAATCACAACCTTTATACTAAAGTAACATTAAAGTACACTCAGTCACTTCTCTTGGAGGTCAGTTTGTGGGATCTTCAGTTTTATTTTAACATGACTTGTGAGTTTCAGTTCCATTTATATTTTTATTTTTAATATTCCTTTTCAGTTTCACTTTTATTTTTAACAGTTTATTGTGTTCATAACAGATGAACATTGTACTGTGTTCATAACAACCCAGTGAAAATAATATCAGCCCTGCAATATAGTTGCAAAAATTTGTGCACACTAAATGTGCATTTGTAAACAGTTGGGAATATTTTCATACTAACTGCACGACTATATGCATTTACATATATTTTATCAGTTAAGGTACACTACCGCCCCAAAGTTTGGGGTCAGGATTTTTCTTTTCAAGAAATTAACACTTTTATTCATCAAGGACCCAAAGTGACAGTGAAATACATTTATAATTTTACAAAGATTTCCGTTTCAAATAAATTTCGAATTATCTTTTAATCATAGAATCCTGAAAAAAAAATAATAATAAAATAAAAAAAAAAAACTCACGATTTCCATAATATTAAGCAGCACAACTGTTTTTAACACTGATAATAATAATAAGAAATGTTTCAGCATATTAGAATGACTTTTGAAGGATCATGTGTCACTGAAGACTGGCGTAATTATGCTAAAAATTCAGCTTTTCATAAAAGGAATAAATTCAAAAATATATTAAAATAAATATTCCTTTTATATTGCTGATTTTAATGTATTTTGATCAAATAAATGCAGCCTTGGTGAGCATAAGAGACTTTTCAAATATATAAAAAAAAAAAAATTAAATAAATAAATGACCAACCCCAACATTTTTAGTGTATATAAAAAAAATTGCAGATAAAGTCTATGAATCTCCTTATCAAATTCTGTAAGAATAGAAAAATACTGCACCACATCAGATAACCTCAGTTACTTTATTCTCTCTAATCGATTTATGAAATGGATAACCTAAATTATCGCCTCTAAAAAGGAAGGTTCCGGGTTCAATACAAGGAAGACAAACTCTACCAACACCATTTCTGATTTCTTGGTTTCTGATGTTTGTAATATAAAACAACAACAGCCCTGAATAAGCATGTAATTATTTTCTGTAATTTGTCAATACACCTTAACTTCTATTAAACCCCAAACATTAAATTAAATGTTTTTTTTTTAATAAAAAAAAAGAAAAAAAAAGACAGACAACACACAAACAAGTTGAAGGTCATAGAGATAATAGTGAGTGACATTTTGTTTGTTTACCTGTTGATCGTGGCTTGGTTGGGCTCTGTGGCACAGAGTTCAGTGTACCAGTACTTGGCTGTGTTCTGGTTATAGTCACCGAATTCGGCCTGGGCCAGGAGGGCACTGAGCTCTTCGGCCTGTTCCGAGCACATCCGCAGATGTCCACGATGCAGATCCTCTTTCACATGCATAAAAAACAGGTGTCTGTAGAGCAGAGCAGAAAGACAAAGAAAGTGAGAGAGTTAGTTACGAATGGAAACAGGTGGCTGGTGGTACTGTGGAAAGTGAGAGAAATGCATATGGATGTCGACAGGTGGTCCGACAGGAAAGCGAGAGCGATCCACACAGACTGAAACAGCTGAGGGGGAACTTTCATTACAAAAACACGTCTTGCACATGCTCTTACATGCTGGATCCAACTAGCATTTTAGTATGATCCATGAATAGAGATCATTTATAGGTGAACCGATCCTTTAAAAAGGAAGTGAAAACCAGAAATGGCAAAAAGTCAATTGAAAATAACAAAAGGGCAAAGGAAAAGCAGAAATGACGGTTTCCATTCGAAATGGTCACTTTCACTTCAAACACCAAACAGGAGAATATTGCAACTGCATTTGTGTGTGTGAATTGGTTTGACTTTTGCTCCCGTCTCTGTCTTATCTCTTGTATCTGTTGGCACAACAGGCCTCGCAGTTATAGGGCTCTTAATGCAGAACGCTGTCAGCGTGTTTCCAAACGATAAGCATGCCGTCTCATACAAAGCATGAAAACCACACTCACTACTGACAAAGCTGACATAAATCCCTTCAGGTATGCTAATTGTGTGTTTTACTGAAGACGGACCTCTTTTCAGCTGGCTGTGGGACTGTCAGTATTTATTCTTTGATCGATCAATGACAGGAGAAGTCTCAAGGAAAAAACTTGACTTTAAAAAGTCACATAAACCAGGCTTGCAGCCATGAGAACTCTGGTTTGTTATGGACTTATCTTTTTATTGACTGATTCTCTTTAGGGAATGTTTTTCACCTTGACTAAGTGTCAGGATACTTCCTGCTCCGCTGTAAAATGTACAGATAAATGGAATTTAATTACACCGTAACGGCAAACAACAAGGTATTTTGCAGATGCACAATGATTTACGTGATTAGTCAATAAATGACAGTCAATAAATGATTATTAGAAGAGCAGGACTGGAAAATCTGGAAGTTACAATTGTACATGTAAAAAAAAAAAAAAAAAAATGGACACGCATTTTTTTTTAAATGCACTTTGTAATAATGTTAAATTAAAAGTTTCACTTTAAAGTACATTAAATCATTGTTTAAATATTTTTCATTCTTTAAAGTACACTTATTTTGATGTGTTGCCTAACATACTAAAGCACAGGTAAAGTAATTTATCATTTTAATGGTGCCATTCAATATTAAAGTTAATATATTTTAATTATACTAAACTGAAACTTCATTACAAATGTGCATTTACAAATATAATCAAAATGCGTAACATACAAGTTTCAATAGAAATGACATTAAAAAATATTTTGGTTTCTTATAAATGCTTGTACATACATTCAGCATTAAACATTAACTATATTTCAAAAGACTAAAGTAACAAAACTAGGAATAAAAAAACAAAAACAAAAGTGAGTCTGCATGTTTGCATTGTGCATGACTTAATGTAAAGAAAAAAAACTGAATATGAAAATATAGAAAAGACTATGTAAATAAACTATGAAACAAATGCTTATTGCATGTCTGCACTGTGCATGATTTAAAAATAATAAAAAAAGGAAAAACTAAAAATAGAAATGTAAATAAACCTGTGAAACAAATTGTATTTCTCTGTCATACTAGAGTTGAAAAAATACAAATTAGATGTTTAACAACTACAACAACTTAAAATGAATACAATTTTTGTTATTTATTCAAGTTTATACAAGTCATTTACTCATCATAACAATAATTAATAATAATAAATATATTTTTTAATTAAACATGTTTGTGTGTCGTTTTGCATCTGCGTCATACTTATGTTCAGTGAAAAACAAGTTGAATTTGTCTGAACTGTATCAGCAGTTCATCTTCTCCCGTGGTTCTTCACAAACCTGTCTAGTAGCATCATGGGTGAACTAGCACCTAAACATCCCTTCTTCCTGAACTAACCAGCTCCTGTAGGTTTCTGTATATCTGACCCAAAGCCCTTATGTCCCCATACCCTAATGTCCATTTATGTCCACTACAGGGCACAATGTCAAATGTTGCAAGTCCCCCGAGACTAGGTTTGGAGACCAAACAGGACTGATGTTTTCCCCCAGCATGCCTCTGTTCCCCCAGCCAACAGAGGAGCATGGGAACACCAAAAACAGGCTGGGAGATGCTCCTGCTCTGCACGCAGGCGATGGCTCTTTAGGAAAACAAACACTGGCATATCAGTTCGCGCAGCACTGCCGACAAAAGCCCCGGGCCGATAAACATTGACTTTGGATGAAAAACGACACTAGAAAAAAGGCGGAGAATGAAGATTGAGGTGGATTCATAGGCCAGACAAATAAACAAGACCTGCCGTTTGACAAAGGGAGTCTGGCTCGGCCTGACGAGGCACTTCCCTGCGGTGACATCAGACTCATGTGATGAATTACCTGGCAGGCAAAACAAAGGCGTCTGATGGGGGCAGGGAGACAGAGAGGTTACTAGCGGTCAAACTCCAGCTACTCCAGGACAGAACATGCGGCGCCGGTTCAGTCAGGATCGTTACAAGACTAATCTTAGAAACACGCAGCTGCGCTGATGCAGCCACTCGTCATCAACAAACACCACCACACAGTGGGATTTTACCATGGTTAACAAGGGGAATTGTTGCCATAAACTTAACCATTGAAAATCTAAAATTTATTAATATAAATGTCCCATATTGGGCACACACTTAACAAACACATAATATTATATTATATTTTCTGTACTTGGAGATAATACAATATTAATGAAAATGAAAAAAGGGTACGTAAGTGTACTTAAATTGTGCCAAGACACTTCAATTTTACTTGTAACGAAATGGACACTTGTATTTTCTTAAATGCATTGTAACCATGTTAATTAAAAGTTAAAGTACTTCAAATCATTGTTTAAATATATTTCGTTATTTTTTTGTTGACCAAAATACTAAACCACATGTAAAATTGTTGCCATAAACTTAACCATTGAAAATCTAAAATTGATTAATATAAATGTCCCATATTGGGCACACACTTAAAAAATAAAAATAAAAAAACAAACACATAATATTATATTATATTTTCTGTACTTGGAGATAATACAATATTAATGAAAAAAGGGTACGTAAGTGTACTTAAATTGTGCCAAGACACTTCAATTTTACTTGTAACGAAATGGACACTTGTATTTTCTTAAATGCATTGTAACCATGTTAATTAAAAGTTAAAGTACTTCAAATCATTGTTTAAATATATTTCGTTATTTTTTTGTTGACCAAAATACTAAACCACATGTAAAGTAATTGATTATAGTTTTAACTGCATCATTCGATATTAAAGTTAATATATTTTAAGTGTGCCAAATCGAAACTTAATTACAACTGTGTATTTACAAAATATAACCAAATGCATGAAATAAGTTTCAATAGAAATGACATTATAGCATATTTTAGTTTATCATAAATGCTTGTCAGTATTTTCAGCATTAAACACTAACTATATTTCAGACGAAATTAGTATATAGAATTGCATGTAAAGATATACTCAAGTTTTTATTTTTTTTTATTTTTTTTTTTAAAAGCACTTTAAAGTTAATCTAAATGCATTTAATATAAAATTTAGCTAGACTACATTTCCATTTAACTGCAATTAACATTCAGTTAGGTGTCCAAAAACATTACACTCAGTTCACACTCGTTGCATTTATTATGCAAATAATATACTTTAAAAGTATGCAGAAAGTTTTTTTCCTCATAAGGAAATCAGGTACGAGCAGCTGAGAACAGCCGGTTGTGGTGGAGTCTAAAGTCTTAATGTTATCAGATTAGTGGGCATGAGAGGGGGTCCGGGGGCCACAGATGGGCCCCACTCGCTCTCACTACATCTCACTTCATAGCCTTTTCAGCAAAGTGAAAGTAAACACTGAGGGGCAGTTTACACGACAACGGCGTTTTGGGGACTGAAAACGCATATTTTTGAAAACGGGTTTCAAAGCGCAAGTTTTTGAAAAAACGCCATCGTTATCGTTTCCGTGTAAACACCCAATACGGGAATCTTTGAAAACGGTGACGTCATGGGCATGCGTAGTACATGTTAGGTATGTAGACATGCGCAGTACGTGTCGATTTTAAAGGCAAGCGCGAACAAACATACACAGCAATGGCGGAGTACATGGTAACGTTACTGTTGTTGCCGTTTAAGAGTTTGCTAACGCTTTTTCAGCAAAGTGTGGTTTGTTGTATACAACAAATAATCGTCACTTCCCTACAGGTACTGTTTACTAACAAGGTGACAGCACCAACTACTGGCCTGGCATACGCAATACAGCGTTTTTGGCCGTTTTCGTGGATGTGTGTAAACACGAATCGTTTTGAAAACGCTGTCGTGTATATGTGAAACTTTTTAAAAACACAAGGGAAAAACTTTTTGACTGTTTTTGACTACATCGTTGTTGTGTAAACGTAGCCTGAGTGTATGGGTGTACAAGGTCAAGCATTCATGTTATAAAAGATATGATCCTGTCTGTCTGTAACCTTCATCAGCAATACCACTGCACCTGTCTGAGGCGATAAGCGAAACTAGGAGCACAACGCAGTCAGTTTTTCCTACCATTCAACTCTGTATATGTGTTGGGTACGTTAACTGCCTATAAAGACATCTACACCCCATTAGTTTGCATTTACTACATAAATTTACACTAATGTTCTAAACGAGTATTATTGCCACACCTAAAAAAAAAAAAAAAAAAAAAAAAATACCCAAATAATTTTAAAAAAAAAAAAAAAATTCCACTAATATCTTCAAAACAAAAACTGCACAAACATGCACCTCTTTTCTTTGAGGGCCCTAAATTTTCTCAGAAGTGAATTATCTCAGAGTTCCTCACCAAAAAAGACAAAGACATCTTCACTTTGCAGAAGGAGCATTTGATTGTGTAACTGGAAGAATTCAATTAAAACGCCTGTGCCATTCTGCTGACAAGAAATGGGTCATAGCGTGATATCAGAGAGCTTGAGCTTTGCGAAGGAGGGCTTTTGTGGGTTTGAGGTTTTGGCTTCAAATGCGGTGCACTTTCTGCAGAATTTCCTCAGATGCTTGGCTGGAAAGTAAATCTTACGACAGGCAGAAAGAAAATAATCTGAATTACTCAAAGTTCACAAAGTTTATGGCATCGTCAAATCAGATGATCACTTTGGGAGACACTGAAGGGTTTAAATAGATGGGCTGAAGGTTGGAAAGACTGTAAATAGTTTTTTTTTTTTTTTGCAAACCTACTTTTACACGTTTTAAACATTTCACATTTTCAAGACAATCCTGTTTAATTGAAAAAAATATTTAATATACAATTTAAATATTATAAATATTACAAATAAATTAAACTGGGAAACATGACGTGTTGTCAGATCAAGTCCTCTCCACATAACCTTATAAGTCACTGTTTTTGTTCTCACTCATTCTTTACTTTCTAATTGTTTTATCTTCTCCGTTACAGGCAGACTCATTGTTGGGGGCCAGATGTTTGGGGGTCTGCCGCAAAGAACAAAACATTCCTCTGAAATGAATCGAGAAGCTTCTGCCCGGAGACAGCAACAAAGAGGCCAATCCGCACAGGAGTTTCATTCTTTTCAGGCGCCCTTTGAAACAATGTGGTTTCAGAGTTAGTCAAATAACATTGCTGTGAGCCTTGTGGCGGGGGTTACTCGCAGTCAACAAACTCTAGTAAACCCTGCCACCAGCTCCATGCATCACAGGTAAACACCTCCTCGCTAACCCACAAAGTGTTAATAATCATTCGCCCAAACACGCAAGTAAATACCGATGAAATCGGGTATTCAAACAAAGACATGTTTTGTGAGCAAACGCCTCTGGTAAATGATGCGTTCTGCATCAACTTTGCAAACGGTAATAATGCCGTAGGCTGAAAAACCTCCCACAAAATTAAATTCTGCGCAGAGACAACCTAACATCATTTCTGAGTAATACACACTCAGCTCGAGAGAGGTGTAGGTTACTATAGTTCATCCACAAATGTGGTTAAACCTGTTCTGCTGTAATCGAAGTGCATGTAATCCAGTAACACAGTAAGACAAGAGAGCTCTAGTGTTTTAATTCATAAAATGATCATTAAATCAAGAGAAAGAGAGCTAGTTGTAAGCTCAAGGCTTAACATTAACATCTTCTGATAGAATTTCGCACCTCAGGTTTGCATTTGAACGTCTATACTGTTAAATATTACGCTAATTAATGAAATAAGCCTCAGAAAACACTCAAGTAGTTTAGCACTGAATCAGAAATATGACTTTAAAGGGGAACGGCACAGTCATCTTTTTAGTTTTTTTTGGCCTTTTGACACTTACTTTGAGAAGACCGTAGAGTGAAAACTACTAATTAAATGTTTGTTTATAATTGAATGCAATGCCACCTACCACATCTATATTTGTGGAAAGAAACAAGTGAAAAACTAATTTCAGAAAAAAAAAAAAAAGGTACAATATATCTCACTTCATTTTAATAAGAATCAACTAAAAATTACAAAGCCCTAGCGAAGTTAAAACCCATCATAGCCCAAAAATATGCCTCAGAGATATTGGAGGCTCTTCACCCACTTTACCAATGAAAACTTGAGTTAGTCTAGAGCAATTTAAAAAATGGACATTTTCTACCAACCATTGGACAGGACTGATTTTGTGCTACACTAATGGCCATTTTTGAGGATATAAGCTTTAACAACGGTTTTGAGGTCTGAAATTGGAATAGGACAAGAATGGTAATAAAGAAATGAAAAAAAAAAATGTGAATGGGATTTATTTTGTTTGCAAACCATTTCCCATGTTATCACCACAGCTCAACGTTTCAACACATGTGTGCTATACGCAAAGCTAAGGCTTCTGTTTTGTGATCCATATACGAAGCTTCAGGGGGATCTTGCATGTCATAGTCTTCCTGCGGTAAGGCGGTAATCAGGAGCTTACTGGGATTGCTGGTGACCTTGTTATTAGGACTTGATGTAGGGCGAGAGGTTTGTCTTTGCAGTTGTCTGTTCGTGCTAGTGTTGACCCTGAATAGCACCCGCTCACCAGTTCCTGATGACAACACCCAGGGCTATGACTGTGAAGATAACAAGACCTGAGATCACAGCAGCATGTTTTGCATATTTGCAGGCGTAAAGAAAACCAGTGGTGTTGCAAGTATGAGAGCGTGGATGTTCTCATGTTTCTGAACAAGAACCAAATAGCCAAGGCAAGAGTATGTACACGACTTAATATTATAAACATTCGCTGCTCTTCCCAATGGGCTGAAGCTAAATCAGTGCACAGATTAATGTTTAAATGAGCCTTTCTCTTATTTAAAGTGTGCTATGCCTCTGCTAATGGTACTGGCCTCTGTGGATCAACAGGATCATTCAGTCCTGATGAGAATGCTAAACACTCAAGCCCTCCAAAACAATACAGGCATCTTTACACAAGCCCGGCACGCATAGTAGGGGTGTAAGAAAATAGAGTATCGCAATATTTAGTTTGGCGATACTGTATCGATGCTCAAAAATGCAATATCGATATTTAAAAAAAAAAATCATACAAGATTCTTGGCAGTTGTTTCGTTTTGAGTTTATATCCCGACCGCTAGATAGCAGTCTCATCTCTGAACTTAAACAGTGACAGGAAATAATAGCACAAGGACACGCCACTAATGTTAGCCTTGGAGGACGAAAGAATTGTTCCAGCTCCTGCCTCGGTGTACAAAGCTGTTGTGTGGCGTCACGTCCGCCCCGTAAACGCATCGCGGGCGCCACCTAGGCTGCACAGCGGTTTCTGCTTGCCGTGTCGTGTCCCGTGTGACAGGGGCTTCGTGCGGGATGCGGCGGACGGTGGAGTTAACTCTCGCGGTGGGGGTGATTTGTGCAGTTGGGGCGGTGCTCGTGTCGCGCGGTCTCTGCGATTTCAAACGGAACAAATACAAACTGAAAAACCTGTGAAATCCAAGTTAAAAGGTTCTGAGAATATTCCATATCTGTATTTATTTTTTTGTTTGACAAATGTTTTGCTTTCTTTAGGAATCCTGCAAGCACTTTATTTTTCATTGATATTAAGCAGATGTAATTTTTTGTTCAGGGTCCGTATTCACAAAATATTTTATCTTACCACTAAGAGTTCTCCTAAATAGCAGTAAAAGTTTTTAGCTAAGAGTTTTCTCTTAAAACCTATTCACAAAGCTGCTGAGATAAACTTTCCTAAGGAATAGACAGAAGTCTTAAGCTAAGAGTAAGGGGGCGGGGTTGACCTTGTTGCTATGGATGATGTCAGCATACTTACTATGCACACAGTGATTGGCTGATAGTCTCGTCAGCGATTTGTTCATAGAAATATTGTAGAGCGCAATATTATGTTGTCATATTTAAATGAAGATTTTAAAATGCAGGCTAAGTGTCACTAATTAACACTGCATTAACGTTTTAATAATGTATTGTTACACTAGTGCTTTCTGTTTTCGGTTTAAGAGATGAAGTCGGCGACACTGACTCGTCATCTCCGCAGTATGGTCGCCTGTGTGCATGTTTCATACGGATTAATCTGAGAATATTGTTTTCCATTTGAATTGGTTCATTTGAAAGTAGACATTTCACTCTCTATAGATCAAGGTTATTATAGTTTTGAAATTTTTAATTAGTTTTATTTTAATATCGTTTTCAAATTTGCTATAAAATTCTGTGCTTTCTGTTTTCGGTTTAAGAGATGAAGTCGGCGACACTGACTCGTCGTCTCCGCAGTATGTGCCTGTATGCATGTTCCATACGGATTACATAATCTGAGAATATTTGTTTTCTATTTGAATTGGTTCATTTAAAAGTTTCACTCTCTATAGCTATATTTTTCCATGTCTGTAATAAGGCAAGCATACACGGCATTTCGAAGTGACGCGCTCAAGTTCACAGAGTCCGAGACGGCAGAAAGCGCATCCTGTTTGCTTTCATTATTTAACAAAAGTGCAACGTTTCGTTGTTATTCTGAGTGCACACGAATAAATGTAGAGTCTTTACGGATACAAAAGATGCATTACTCTTATCTTTATGACCAAAAATGACGAAGTATTTTAAGAGCCAATGATCGCACCGGCGCCTCCATCTGTCATGCAGTCGCACAAACATGTGAACTGTGCACTTTTTTCTAGGCTAACATTAGATTGAGCTGGCATGTAAAGTTGCTACTACATACATATTTCAGATGATAAGCCATATTCCATATTTGAGAATGTTAGGTGAGCATATGGATGTCCTGCCCGATGTACTGTATTACTGTAGTACTAAATACTAAATT
>NW_015542555.1:1540072-1544645 GCF_001515605.1 Sinocyclocheilus anshuiensis
TTTAATTGCCTACATAGCCTAATAAGCGCTCAAGCGCACGCAAAAAAGGCTTGCCACAGCGCACCGGCAAATATAATAATTATGAATGTGTTAGGGAAAAACAGCAAGAACACTGCATTAACGTTTTAATAATGTATTGTTACACTAGTGCTTTCTGTTTTCGGTTTAAGAGATGAAGTCGGCGACACTGACTCGTCATCTCCGCAGTATGCGCCTGTACGCATGTTTCATACGGATTACATAATCTGAGAATATTTTTTTTCTATTTGAATTGGTTCATTTAAAAGTTTCACTCTCTATAGCTATATTTTTCCATGTCTGTAATAAGGCAAGCATACACGGCATTTCGAAGTGACGCGCTCAAGTTCACAGAGTCCGAGACGGCAGAAAGCGCATCCTGTTTGCTTTCATTATTTAACAAAAGTGCAACGTTTCGTTGTTATTCTGAGTGCACACGAATAAATGTAGAGTCTTTACGGATACAAAAGATGCATTACTCTTATCTTTATGACCAAAAATGACGAAGTATTTTAAGAGCCAATGATCGCACCGGCGCCTCCATCTGTCATGCAGTAGCCCAAGCATGCTAATGTTCAGCTTCCACACTCCGCACAAACACGGGAACAGCGCACTTTTTTCTAGGCTAACATTAGATTGAGCTGCCATGTAAAGCTGCTACTACATACATATTTCAGATGATAAGCCATATTTGAGGTCGATGAATGTTAGGTGAGCATATGGATGTCCTGCCCGATGTACTGTATTACTGTAGTACTAAATTTAGGACTGACACGCCCATTATTTTTAAGATTTTCTCCTAATTCGGTGATTTATGAGGTACTTTTAGCCTTAAGATGTTTTGTGAATACGGGCCCAGATCAAAATGTTATGACATTGTACATTACAACTGTAAACTTAAACTGTGAACCTTTAAAGCAGGGTCTAAAAACATATATGGTCAGTTTATAAAAGCTTACATTTTATACATTTAATTTAACTAAAGAATCTTGCAAGCACTTTGCATATGGTAGTGTGTTCTTAATGACAGCTTTCCTAAAATTATGTCCTATTCCTAAAATAAGAAATCTCAATATATCGCCTTGTTTACAGTATCGCAGTGTATTGCAAAATATCGTACCGTAACCCATGTATCGTGATACATATCATATCGCCAGTTTCTTGCCAATACACAGCCCTAACGCACAGCTAGACTTGTGCTGGTATTCGGTAATGCGATATATCACGGTAATGAATAGGCACGATATTGTTATCATGGGCACTTCTAAATACTGTGAATAATTATATATTACAAATTATTCAGAATTTTGAATGCATTTTAAGAATACTTTTCCCATCAACTGGTCAAAATGCACAACACCGCTGTAAAAGACGCGTGCGCGCTCTGATGTAAATAAGCACGGACGAGAAGCACATGGCGGAAACTGTGTTATTTAATGAGCTAACATGAACAAAGACTTGTATTTTTTTAAACAAAGATTAATAACTTCTGTAGCAAATGTACATATTGCTCAGTGTGAATGTTAATGCATTAACTAAGGTTAACTAATGAGGTCTTATTGTAAAGTGATACCTATTGGTCTTTATAGTTCTTTTGCACTTTAATCTGTGTAAAACTTTTAACTTTATACATTTTTCTGTATTGCTTTATTGCATTTAAATGTTCAGATATTTTTGTTATAAGAAAAAAGTTATTAAACCCGTTATATTGTATTATGACAGCACTTTTAAAAAAAAACTAAACTTATATCGCGATAATACCGTATACCGTGATAAAAGCATGAGCAATTAATCGCAACATGAGAATTTGATACCGGCATATCCCTACGCACAGCATGCCATAAAGACTAGCTAGAGCATAATCATGAGCATGCCACCGTTGTGGAGTGCTGACTATTCACTAATGACCTTAATTCTCCCCTCATAACAACAAAAACGTTAGTGTACATAGTCAAACCAATCGCTTTTCAGCCAAAAGTGGCCTCTAGTATGGTTTAATGAGGTTCAGCAAGGTGGCATTAAGGCATCTACACATTACACTTTATGCAGTGTCAGTAAACACTGGCAAATATTGATTTTAATGGTGATTTGCATGAATATAGATGAAAAATGCAAGGATTTGCCACAGCAGCACTCACACACGTCAATAATTAAAAAAAAACAAAAAACAAATACTTTGTCAGAGCTTTTGCTAGTTTGTAATGCCTTTGGGGGAGAATTTTGTTTACTCGCACACACGTCAATAATTAAAAAACAAAAAAAAAACAAATACTTTGTCAGAGCTTTTGCTAGTTTGTAATGCCTTTGGGGGAGAATTTTGTTTACTCTGTCACATGAAGCTGAATTTGTCTCCGAATCTGAGATAGGATGTGACGTTGCCAGAAAGAGTTTTAAAAACATGTCAGCAAACACTTGGCTTGACGTGAGTGTGAACATCACGTCTGATTATGCATACCGAAAATATAGCAGGGCAGATTAAGAGATGCTTGGTGGCGTTGATTTAACATTTGCGTGTTTGTGGTTGGGAGAAGAGGTGGGGCGGCTCTGATCCTCAAAGGATCCAGTAATTCTGTAAGCAGGATTAGGCCCTCAAGACCGGTGGTTATCTTTAAACTGCGCCTCGTTTGAGGATTTTCCCCAGCCCATAATTAAAACAGAAAACATAGATGTCCAAGCACTGGAAACACAATCATTTGCGCCAAATCCCTTTTGCTGTACTAGTAAATAGTTCTTCTATCTGGCAATCATGCACCAGCACTCTCCACTGAGGAAGTATAAGGACCTATTTTTGGAAGATGCACTTATACTAATGAACATGAGGAACTGTCATAATAATGGACTACAGAAGCAAAAGCTGTTCCATTCGGCCCGTTCTGGGGCTTATATAAGCAGCTCTTCTGCATTCAGAGGCCTGTGCACCATTTAGTGCATCTTACATAACAGTACAGACAGAGAAAGAAAGAAAGTAGAAAAAGTGTGAAAGCCCGAGCAGAGTTCTAGTCCTGATCTGGAGCTGAGGTGCAGCAGGGGTTGGTGCATGGCCCTTTCTCATTCTAACATTTCCGACTCCAGAATCTGTCAAGGTACACTGAATTTTGCTTTTTGTTATGGGTCAAGGCAGAAAGTACATTTATCATATTCATAAAAACCCTTGACTTGACCAAAAACTTCCATAGTAATATCATATAAATAAACCATTGAGAAAAAACAGTTTTAGTTAAAGGGGTCATCGGATGCAAAATTCACTTTACATGTTGTTTGAACATAAATGTGTGTTGGAAGTGTGTGTACACATCCACCCTATAATGATAAAAATCCACCCAGTGTTTTTTTTTTAATCCCCACTTTAAAATCCCCTTTCTCAAATCAGGCTGTTCTGAGATTCCTGTCAGAATGACGTAGTTCTGCACAGGCCGCTAAACGATAGTTGATTGACAAGGCCGTCTTACCTTAGACCCGCCATGAGTGATCTGTGAGCTGTCCGCCATTGTGTCAACTCCAGTGCAGGGGAAGACAAGAATGTCTCCGATTAAGCGATTGAGGTGTTTTGTTGTTGGATGTAATAATGAACATAGCAGTCATTATTTACTCCCAACATCTGAGCCGCTGAAGACGCAGAGGATTAACGTTACTTTTGTTTTTGAAGGGAATGCGCCGATCCCCGATCTGCTTAAATGCGTCTATGTTCGCGCAAATAATTTGTGATCCAGCTTCATCTACAGAAGTGAGTATAAGGGTTTATGAATCTTTGAAAATCGCCTTTCCTAATAATGTGCTAGTTAGCAAGGTTCACGGCTGACATTTATGGTCTGCTCGTCACCCCACGGAAGAGAGGGGCAGGTTGAGCAGAGCTCGTTAGCATTTAAAAGGAACATGGACTAAAATGACTTGCTGAAAACAGAGCTGATTTTGAAAAGGGTGTTTTTTACACTACCATTGAGAAATTTTAACCAAAGTATGTTATTGACTTTTCATTAAGACCCTAAAGAATCATATCAACTTGTGGAAAATGGGCATCCGATGACCCCTTTAAAATGACATCACAGAGTCCTTGTTTCCAGAACCTCCCATTCAACTAGTCAACTTAATTCTAATCTGTCAATCAATTCCTGATAGATAAATCTTATTCCCGTCCCCTTTTTTTACATTAGAAGGCCAATTTCACTCAGAAACGTGCAACATCATAGAAATGACTCCATGTTGACTTAAGTATTTTGCAGCAACACCATGGTACATGAATACGGTAATCAAACATTACCACGGAATTACCAACTCTATACAGTCAATGAACCATAGTTCTGCCACAGTAATTTTTTGTAACTTCCAGCAAAGTTCAAATCAACCCCTCTTGCGCCTGTTTGTAATGTGCATGTGTGCTCATGAGCTCACTTTCAGTTGTAAATCAGCACTTCGGACCTCTGTAATGGTTTTACAGGGATGTTTGATCCCATTATGGATGCAAGATGTTCACACAGTTTCTAATGGCGCTTTTCCATTGCGTGGTACGACTCGGCTCGGCACGGCTCAGTACGGCACGGCACGGTTCGGGTTGGCC
>NW_015542555.1:1545110-1547744 GCF_001515605.1 Sinocyclocheilus anshuiensis
CGGTTCTTTTGTGTTTGTGTCGCAAGTTCAGTGACGCAGGTAGTGACGATTGTCTCCGGCCAATCCGTGATCAGCAGAGTTTACACGTCACGTTTTGGTAACGGTACGGTTTGCTTGGAACCCCAACCGAAGTGGTACTAAAAAAAGTACCAAGTACTGTACCCAGTGGAAAACCCCCCAAAAGTGAACCGTACCGAGCCGTACCGTGCCGTACCATGCAGTGGAAAAGCGCCATAAGATAACATCAAAAGTACCAGACACAAAAAGATCAGAGAGAATGGCCAAGTTCTTGCGCATATACAATTCCACTTAAAAATTCTCTGTGGGGAAAACCATGTGGTTTCAGGCTGCATTTGTATGAGCGTGTGGTGAATACATGCCAGAGCTCACTGCCAGTCAATGCGTTGAGCAGTGGAGCGCAGTGTCGAAGTAGGGCAGAGGTCATTGCACAAACAAGGTTAGGGAACATGACCCTAGTAGCTGGAGGCTGGGTCGCATCATGCATGCATGTGCACACACACAAATCTACAACAGTGCCAAAAAGTTAACAAAGGACGGTTTTCATGCGACAGCAGCCTGCATTACACTCAGAAATGCCAGACAGCCATTTATATTCTGCTATGGGCGTCAATTTCTCCATTTAGTCTATTACTCTTGCACTGGTTCCTTTGACAAAAAGGGAGTGTTTTATACTTTGTGTATTCAGAGGAATGCAAGAACATTACAATTCTGGCTGATGTGATAAGTTGATTATTATTTTCAAATGGCAGATATTAAAATTCTATATTTCATCTAAATATATTCAAAATTAAATACTAAAAACAAAAATCATATATAAAATCTGACAATAGCCAATTCCAGTAGAAAACAGTTGTTTTAAACTGAGCAAGAGAGACTTTGAAAAACATTTTTTAAATCTTTACGAGTCCAAACTTTTAAAAAGTTAGGGTTCTTCTTTTTCTGGACTCCTCTGTTAACATTCTTCTGACTAAGGCTGTTCTTACACAAAACTCTTTCCCGCAATAACTGGATGTCATTTGTGTGTGTGTGGTGTGGGGGGGATTACAATGAGGTCACATGACGGTAGCATACTACAGTTTGAGATATACAGCATATGAATGTATAATCATCCCACATTCTATAAAAAGGCATTTTTCCGTGTACACTGTGCAGTAAGCAATATGCTAATATTCCATTTTGAACACTGCTAGCTCCTGCCACATATAGGGCACAATGACTGCATTCATTGTTATTCAGTGTGCCTCACATTTTCTCTTCCAAATATTCAATCTCAGCCTGATCAAAGCTTTGCTCTCATCCTGATGTCGACAGAGAAACAAAGTCTCAACCCCCGCCATCTCAGATTTTCCTAACACGTCAGTCTTCACACTTTCACACACTGTAAGCTGTTTTGTGCCCATTTGGAAGGCCGTCCAGGGTGTCTTAATAGAGCTTGAATGAAATTACATGTGGTGGCTCTGGGGGTGCAACGTCCTTCCACCTTGCATCAAGAAGCCTTGCGTAAAGAAGCGCAACACGTGCAATTTAGCAAATTACCAGTCCAAGTTTCTTCCTCCCCCCAAAACCCCTCAATCTTTCCATCCGCCATCTGTCAGTGACCCCCGCTAATCTCCCTCAGGTCAGCAGAAGACCATCTAAACCAAAAAAAAGTGGCTTTTAAGTTACAAATCCTTACAAAAGGACACTCTCAAGGAAACGGAAGCATGCATACATGCCCATGCTGCCCTGCCAGAGTCGCTCTGCCTAGAGAATCTGCCCGCGGGATCTGGCATGCCATCCCATTTCATTTTATTGAAAAGGACCCAGCTGAGCTTGGAGAGCACAGAACGCGGGGCTCCAAAACGGGCCGCCTATCAAATAACGGCACACAGCATATACTGGAGGAGTACAGAGAGTTCACTGTGGGGTTGAAAGTGGTACACTGCAGGTACATACTCACTGCAAAGTTCCGTTAATGAAGTACAAATCAGCATGTGACACTACTTATAACATCACACAAGGAGAGAGAGTGAAAAAAGAAGACAGAGGGGAAGAAAAATCTTGTTAACACCTGTCTGTGCCTCTCTTTATCAGAGACAAACATTTGTGAACCAGCGTCCTGACAGAGTTCATTAACATGAAATGCATTGTAACTACCCAGTCAAATTATCTCTGGGGAGGAAGTTGACTGCTGGAGTGCTTCAGACTGATGGCTTAATTTCATTTTTGAATTGTTAATGCAGAGTCCCATCCAAAGCTTTAGTTTCTTCAATTTTAGGTCAGAAAAGAAAATGAAAAAATGGAATGGAAAACCATAGAGAATTTATGGAAGAATGTCCCTGACCACAGAAATAATTAACTGTTACAGTCTGGGACTTACAATAAAAGTACACAGGCTAACACAATAAACATTAAAATACACTATTTCCAAAGCCACAAGACTAATCTGACAGAATCGCCAACTAACCTTGCTAGTAAGCAAACAACATTGCATCTTTGAGGGATAAAAAGTGAAACTCTGATTTTTAAAGCACTTATAGGAAATTTCAGTATTATATATATTCTTTTATAATATTTATTTAAAATGAGTGAATTCTCAGTTTTATATTTTCAGTTTTAATTGTAATTTAATTT
>NW_015542555.1:1547984-1548901 GCF_001515605.1 Sinocyclocheilus anshuiensis
CTCATGCACACTCGCAGCGCACACACATAATGCCAGGTTCACATTACTCCGTTTGCAATGCGTATGTGTATTTTTTCCACGCTCATGTTAATGGATTAATAAAGCGTTCACACTGCACACAGTTGCGGTCCGTCGGTGCGTTCCAGGAGCGATGCGTCTGCAGCAGTGCAGAGATCGTTTCCACACCGAGTATATTTTTGATGCTCTGCAAGCGAAGAATTAAAGTAGCAGCGCATTGTTTGCAGTAAATATGAACATGGATTGACACAAATGTAGCAAATTACACCATAAATACATATTATTAAAGTCTACTGTGTTCCACAGTCAACGCATATGGCTTTTTTGGCTAGGTTTAAAGGAAAAGAGCACTTTTAGATAAACAAGGCAATAACAGATGGCACTCGTGGAGGTAGGAAAACAAAGTTCTTTATGAACCGCACCATTGCTTGTAATAAAGATTTCAATGCAAAAGGAAAGGCAGTAGAGCTGACTATTTCTGTCAATGGTAAGTTTGTGATAACGTAAGAAAAGTAATTTAAATGTTTTGCCACTTGCTTGAGCAACTTAATATATAAATCTAGAAGTAAATGCAAAAGTAAAAAGCATTGAATAATGTGTTGCTTATATTTATTGTGTTTAAACATGTCTGTGAAAGACTGTATTACTGTACTGCTTAAAAAAAAGAACTGCAATGCTGAAAAAGCATTTTCAGTGACAATGTTTGGATTTGAAATCAAAATAATGGATAAATGTTGTGTTTGTGGTAAACAGCCACGGATCAGTAGCGGGTGTGAAAGCACAGTCTGTGCCGCTTCCCCTCTCACAAGATTCACCTAAGAGGAGAATTCCCCCCCATTTTCAAAAATGAAATTCAGGCCCTGAATAAATGTCTAAAAATCCTGATTGGAGTATCACTA
>NW_015542555.1:1548939-1551853 GCF_001515605.1 Sinocyclocheilus anshuiensis
GATTGGAGTATCACTATAAATAGTTATAAATGATAAAAAGAAGGCTTTAAAAGATCGGTATCGGCAGATACTGCTTTCTGTGATCGGCGATCGGCCTAAAAAATCCTGATCAGTGCACCCCTACTCATACGGATTCGGAATGACATGAGGGTAAGTAAATCACAGAATTTTCATTTTTTGATGAAATATACCCTTAGGTCTAGTGCTTATACTTTCAAATCAGTGAGAGTTTTTACATTAGTGTTGCCCATGTACTTTCACTGTACTTTACTGTAATTTTTTAAATAAAAATAACTTAGTCAAGAATACCACATATGCTGCTACTAGAGTTTAACTTGTGTCCTTTAAGCTGTGCTCCACATTGGTCTCAGACAAAGAAAAGTAACAAAACTTTTTTTTGCACAGTTACAGTGAATAAAAGAGCATGAGGTGGTGGTGACTCTGCCAGCTCAGTCTCTGTGGGTAGGAGCTTTTGAGCAGGGGATCACATTTCCTGCTGCCGCTCATAGCACAACGACCTACAGTAACCCACAGGGAGCAGGGTTACTACAGGGCAAACCACTGTACTGAAAGAAAAAAAACTTTACAGGCTACTGTGCAAAGTGCTCTCTCTCTCTCTCTCTACCTAACACACATGACTTCAGCTGATGTGAAGCTGAAAGAACACTCATAAAACCAGCATTGTTAAATGAATATTTAATATGTTAGATTTTTTGTGGTTCTATCTTAACACAGGCACACTTAAATGAGATATAGCTCAAGTCGGGCATGGAATTCACATTAGACGCAGTGAAAGGAAGAGAAATGGCTTTACTTCCACGAATATCACACAAAACATGCATACACCCACATACCATTGCCTTTCTTCCTGTCGTTCGTCTTCTGAATTTTTTTTCTCACTGTATTGGTACGGAAGTTTAAAAATGTCTCTACTCCTAGACGATGATGAAATGTTCTCAGTCACAACTTCCTCAAACAATATCCATTACTTTGTTGTAATACATGTGTTTTTTTTCCGCGTGTACATACCTCGTCTGCTCCTGCAGAATAAGGTGAGGCTCCACGAAGAACTTTACTCTGAGCCGTAGTCTGCAGGGCGTGAGATTGTCCATCTGCTGGGAGATTCTGTTCCTCAGGTTCAGCCACAGGTTCTCTCCCTTACTGCCAGAAAACTGCAGCCCAAAGTAATCCACCTCAATAATTCCCAACTTCCGACATACCTGTCACCAACAAAGAAAGAGTCACACATTGTTAAACATCAGAATTTGTTTCCTTGTCCCCTTCAAAACAGCTTGGACATTATGCCCTACATCTCTTTTTGTGTTTGCCGTATAAGTAAAACATTTTCTGTTTTTTTTTTTTTAACCTGAGAATTGTGCCATCATTTACTCATCCTTATTTATGGACAAACGATTCCTTTAACCATAAACTTTGCTAAATATATTTGTTTTAACAGGGGTGTCAAACTCAATTCCTGGAGGGCCACAGCCCTGCAGAGTTTAGCTCCAACCCTAATTAAACACACCTGATCCAGGTTTGTGTGTTGGAGCAGGGTTGGAACTAATGCTGCATTCAAGTACTCCAGGGACGTTCGTACTTACGAGTTGACAAGTCATAATAATGATGTCAGGTGCGTTCAAGTCACTTTGGTCGGAACAAGATGGCGATTTAACTTTTCTATAGCTGTGTCTCATTTAGAAGGCTGCGCCCTCCGGAGGTCGCATTCGAAGGCTGCATACGTCATCGAGGCGGTCTCATTTCAGAAAAGCAAGTAGGACACTCCGAATGCGACCTTCGAATGTGACCTTCTTTCACAGGAATTCGGAGGATTCATGAGGTGTATCCTTCGCTGCTACAGATAACCCACAATTCTTTGCGTCGCCGTAAACAACCGTTGTTAATTTGAAAAATGCCAGCGCCGGCAGATGTACACACAAGCGCAGATGTGGTGTTTACAACTTACCTTAAATCGCCTCGGTAAAAACGGATAAACTTTATTTTTTAAATCCTCCTTTTTTTTTCTCTAACAGATGTCTGCTGTACGTACGCTGCAGCTCCTCAAACATTGAACAAAATAAAACAAGTAAAAGCATTTTTTTTTTTTCAAATTACTTCCCAAATTTAGAAATAATTTTCCTTAATTTAAGTAGTGTGAGAGCGCAACGATGCTCTAAATGTGTTGGCATAGCAACGTGATACTTCCTGTTTCCTTTTCCGCCTGTCCTACGAAGGCCGTCTCGTTTAATTCTAGGTTGAGGACAATTCATATATGCATCCTACAGAGGATGCGACCTCCAGAGGATTTGACCTCCGGATGGGCGCAGCCTTCTAAATGAGACACAGCTTATATAAAATTTAAAGATTTTTTAAAACTCTACATCTACAAAATAAAGAATGTGCATCATTGTGTTTTTGCCTGTTTCTGTTTTTATTCAATTTATGAAGGTGATGTAAACTGAATCATGTGTTCTATGGTAATTATACAATAATATCATATTTTGTATATGTAACTAATTTTATTTTACATTACAAAAAATGACTCATTTCATTAATTTCAACAAATTGTCAATACAGATGCTGCATATCTAGTCTTTGGCTGCGTCCAATTATATTGAAAATGTTCAATATAGCGCACGATATAGGCACGTGCTATATGAGTGACGCAGACAGCACACACAAACACGAACACATGCTGAATTGAGTACTGTGCCTGCCTGCGATGAGGAGATTGTGAATAAAAAAAATGAATATTAGTCGAATTTAAAATAAACATTTGCATTTGAATGTTAGGAGTGCGTCAGGGAGCGTCATCAGTGGCGCACGAGATGCGGTGATAATGTTGTAAGTGACGTTGTTGCATTTTAATGTTTTGTTAGTCTAGCCCAGTGGTTCCCAACCCTGGTCCTGGAGGCAC
>NW_015542555.1:1552837-1555410 GCF_001515605.1 Sinocyclocheilus anshuiensis
GAAAGACTGCTAATTTTCAACACTTTTTTTTTCTTCACTCAGTCATTTATTTACTTTATAACAGTAAATAAATATTAGTTCTGCATATCGGTTATCGGGCACATAAACATGCAAATAATTGGTATCGGTATCGGTTATAAAATATCAATATCTGTCGATTACTACTGATGACCTCAATCAGGTGTGTTTGATTAAGGAGACATGCAAAATGTGCAGTGTTGGGGTGCCTCCAGGACCAGGGTTGGGAACCACTGGTCTAGCCCACGAGATGCGACACTGCTGTGTTATGCATTCAAAATATTAGAGAAATATAGAAGCTCAATTCGGAGAAGATCTTGATTAGGTGAAAATCGAAACCAAGCCATTCACACAGAACGCATATTCAGCGTATTTTTAGACAGACAAAATTATGACTGCTGCACTCGTGTCTCACACAAGAGATGTAGCCATGCAAAGTTAAAAAAGTTTCAACTTTTAGAAAACACGTTGCGAATTTGTGAAGGTTTATTCCATTTCAAGGCGTCTCTTATGTTTTTAAATGCAATCTGTGTGAATGGCGCTTCGGTTCTTTGGATTAAGCAATGCATAAATACATGATGCTGTTTTGTTCATAATTGTTTATGCAATTTACGAAATTATATTAGATTTTTATGAGTTAATTTAGACGTAATGCACGTTTTTATCCTCGGGAGACAAGACAAAAGTTTCCTTAAGACCTATTTAATCTGCATATAAAACATTAGAAATTAGATATTGGTTTAATTTGTATTGTGTTTGACTGTTAAAACAAAAAATATTTGTTGTTTGTCTCAATTTGGGTTAATTAAAAAATACAGTGGTTCAATTAAAAAAAAAAATTCTATTGCTCTTCGTTTAAAAAAAAAGGTTATAAAAATGTCAATAATTATCGATAACGAACGATATTAAACTATATCGTTGATACATTTTTTAGCTATATCGCTCAAATTAACCCTGGTTGCTCATTGTCTCATGAAGTCGGAGTAACGTAGGCTAAAATAATCTGTCAAGTCCCCTCCCAATAAAGACGTAACGCTGCATGAGTTAAATAATACAGCCATGAATGAGTGCATGTTGGAAATAAAAGCGCTACCCTGGTTTTACTATAGTAAAAGTGTAGTGACCATGGTTGTTTGGCACATTGATTACCATTTGTATAACCACAGTTTTACTACAAATACCATGGTTAAACTATGGTTAGTGTGGCAAAACCATGGTTAATTTGTAGTTAACATGGTTTAACTATAGTAACCATGGTTTTTTGGTTTTATTTGTAGTAAAACCATGGTTAATTTTCAATGTTGTGGTTTATTTAAACAAATCAAGATAAAAAAAAAAAAAAAACATGGCTTAGATTTTTATTTTTTAGTTTTTCATGAGGCGATTATTTCCCCTCAAAGTCTCACTTACGTAATAGAGTCGAGAAAAATCCCTTTAAAGGGCAAATCTTAAATCCAGTGAGGCTAAATGACATCTTTAGGGCTCTACGCTATAGAGGGAAATAAAGTTTGTACAGTTCATGAAAATATCCTGAGATGACATGCTTACACAAGCGAAATTAATTCACTAATTTAAGCCTAGCTATATCGCCATGAAAACGCAACATTAATCTCCTTTAATTTCATGTTTTCAAAATTGGTGCTACACTAAAAAGTTTGAGGTTTGTGTAAAAATCAGACAATACAACTTCAGAGATGTCCCTAAAACATTTATAACATGTTGAAAACCCATCCACTTTGTCATTTACGTTGGAGGAGGTGTAGTATCTCCATGCACAAGCCAAACATCTGCTGCTGAAGCGAATGAACTTTAGTAACCTCGCGCATGCCATCACACATGCACGCACTATTGTTTAGAATAACCAAGCATCCTTTTTTCTGGAAATAATAACGTAAACGTTTAACCTACAACACACGGTGTCTGTTAATTATCATTAAAACATATTTTGTTTGTTTTTGGAACAATACAATATGTGCAGCCTAACATTTGACTATTTGTGTGAATGATCTAACGAAAGTAATGTTCGAATGGGACTTAAAAATGCTTTAAGAACATGCTAAAAATAAGTAGTCATGTTTACCCAAATAAACGCGTGAAATCAAAAGACATAGACTGATGTTGATATCAAGTTTGCATGTGCTTCATATAAACTCCTTCATTCCGCGCTCAGGCTACAGCTTTTGTTTTTCAGAATTTGTGCGTATTTTCTATATGTAACGAACGAGGGCTGATCGTATACATGCACGCTTCAGAAACGTGTAATAATAAACATCACATCCATTTCACATTAAGACTTTCATTCATCATCTTACCTTATTCAGACAGTCCTCTCCGTTCGCCTTCGCGTCCACTTCAATCTCCATCACCACCGCGTCCGGTCGAGTTACATGGCAGAGCATTTTGGAGAGGTGTTTTGTCTTTGGTCTACCCGTCCTGTACGAAAAACAGTACAAACAGCTCTCACTGTTGTCCTCTCTAAGCACCCTACATCAGTCCTCACTCACTTTCCTCAAGCTTTCTGTTCCCAATCCCCTGTGGTTGAGCGCTTCCTGCTG